>NW_014577098.1:427322-460185 GCF_000485595.1 Priapulus caudatus | reverse complement strand
CCATTGTTTCGGCGTGTATGTGAACACATTTGGGACTAACAGGGTTTACTAGAATCCCACCACTCCACCACAGAGTCACCGCAGTAGACGTTAGATGAGCGCTGTCGCTCCGCGGCACTTGTAATTTATATATAATATTATTTATTATTTTCACATACAAAATTACACATAATTAGCAAGAGTATATAATGGGAGTTCTCCCATATATACTCTTCGTTTCTATAATGTACGTCGATGGTTGCTCAATCAAAACTGACTTCTTCTCACTCACTCATTTGTGTCCGTTTTTGTGGGGAGCTACAGTGTCATTGACACTTTCATTTAAAATGGGTGGGGCGATTGTGGGCAGTTCCTTTTACGTGATATGCTGGAAATTTGCTATCCATATAAATATCACTGCTAACTTCTTATTTATAATTGTGAGGTGACATTACATAAGGCTTACGATAGTAAGATTTGCGGTTATTATCTTGATTCTGATCACATGCACTTTACAGGTGTTTGCATACTGAACCTAGATTGACTGCTGGTACTGTATAATATTATGTACTGCATTTTATGCCAATTTTTAGCTCGCCTTGATATCGTCAAGAGGAGCTATTGCCATGGTGTGTCCGTCCGTCCGTCCGTCCGTTCGTCCGTCCGTCTGTCAACATTTGTCTACGGTCAACGATAACTCAAGAACCGTTTGACCCACATGTTTCAAATTGCATGCAGTTGTTACTCCTATGGGAGACGTTTGAATGTCCTATTTGGAGCACACCAGTCGACCTACTTTTGAGCCACGTCCACTTTTTGGCAAAAATGGAAATGGCCATAAGTCAATTCAGGTTCAACGAATTTTGCTCATTTCTAGTACGTGAATGAATCCTTTATTCATGGATCCACTATCATAACTCAAGAGCCGTATGACCCACATGTTTCAAATGAAATATAGTTGCTACTCCTATGGGAGAGATTTCAACTTCCTATTTTGGAGCACGCCAGTCGACCAAATGGCAAAAATTTAAATGGCCATCTAAATTCATTCGTTTTTGTTAAATTTTGGTATGTGAATGTGTAAGGCTAGCCCCAAAACAGTTGTTACTCCTATGGGAGAGATGACAACGTTCTATTACGTTTATTTTGCCTAACTGGTCAACAACGCTACAATCATACCTATATACGTGTAATATTGTGTTTTAGATTCTTCGTTACAGTAATTTGACTGGAATATTTTATTGTTTTTATTTGCGCGATATTCGAAAACCAAAATGGCCATCATTTAGGCGTAGCACCATCTCTCGTCAAGATTTCAGACTTTCAGATCTGAAACATTTATTTTTGCATCAAAACTTATGCATATATCATTATCAAGAGTATATAATGGGAGATATGCTATATAATGGGAGTTCTCCCATATATATATATACTGTTGCTTTATATATCCCCCCTCGGTCTTTTATGACACCCAATGTGAGCTACAGTGTCATTTAGACTTTTATTCTTAGAGCTTTTTTAAAGGGATACTAGACTCTAGGATTTTACTGCATACAACTGTACTTATAGGGACAGTGATTTTCCGCGATTGCGGAAAACGGACAGAAAACACGGAAATGGCCATTGGAAACGGAAAAATGCGGAAAACGTAATTTGAACATATTACAACATGGAAATTTCAATAAAACCATTAAAAAACGTCGACAATAGCATTGGTAGTGATATGGTTTACATTCAGACAAGTTTCAGAGCAAAATGACTTACAATTACGTCTTTTGGTAGCCCTGTGTTTCGGTGCCAGCCCAACTGTCGGTCAGTGACCAAATACCTTTTTTTCATGCAAATATATGTAAATGGAATTTTGCATTTTTGGTGTGTACAATCTATGGCAAACCGGAATTTTCATTTTACTTTACTTTGAAACGGAATTCATGATTTTCCCAAACGGAAAAGGCAATTTTTTGAAACGGGAAATTACTGTCCCTATACTTACTGTATAACAAATCGTCTATACCCACACGTACTTGTTACCAGATATCTAATTTAATTGTTATAATTAATAAATAATAATACCATACTTGTTACCAGATACCTAATTTAATTGTTATAATTAATTATACATCAACGCTACGAAATTTGAACGACGCCATTGACACCTGCGACCGTGCTGCCACCCTGAAAAAGTTGCGCATTTCGCAATATATTTTGCACGTTACAGACCGAGGGCTAATCACAAAGGTGCAATTATATTTATACCTAAATGCTATTTAACCGAACAATGTTCATTTTAGGACAAATTTATTCATAATAAAACTGAAACTATATGTCGTTTATAGGATATTACAATCCTTTTGCTTGGAAATTAATAAATAAGAAACACCCTCGGTCTGTAGCCCTTGGCTGAAAAGTCGTTTTGCGCAACTTTCCAGATCGTGCGCGTTGAGTGGCGCCACCGTCGTAATCAAACTGTAGTCGTTAGTTTTAAAACATTGAAAAAAATATTTCTAATTGTGATTGAACCATGAAACTTTATGTAGCGTAATTTTTAACCTAAATTAACTGAAAATAACCCTAGAACCTAGAGTAAAGGATCCCTTTAAGTGACTTTTAGCACGTAATTAAACGGGCAATATTTTATGAAAACTATTTGGTTTGGGTTTATTACACTATAACACAGGGCTTTGTACTGTAAGCTCAGCACTATTTTTATGTGCCAACATTTCTTAAGCAAATCCATATACCCACAACAACCGGACAGGACAGAATTCTTTAATACCCTTCAAATATTTCCAGAACCTTTTTAGATATTTGGCCCTGATTGGGGTGACCTATTTTGTTCTAGGTATATAGGTATGTTTTGATCTTTCAGCATAATCAGTAATACTCCGTACAACGAAATAAAAGGGGGGTGCCAAGTTGCCAACTGTTTAGTACGATACTAAATTCTCCGTATATTGGCCTAATTACTAGATGGCAGTCCATCAACTGTTGGCATCGGGCCTTGTTGTGTGGCTATGGGATGTCATATCCCTGTTCACAATGCTCAGGACTCCATGCTCAAGATACTAGCTAGCTATTCTTTCCACAACCTTGTCAAGTTCCTGTGTCATAATAACAGAAAGGCAGCACTGTGGTTCGGCTGTTGTAGAAGCATCGTGCAGTAATGTGTGAATATGCTTCTTGGATGTGTTTTGCATCGTTTGGTCAGGATTTCTCTTTGCTAAAGTGGACATGCTTACAAGATGTTCGGTACAAGTGATAAAGGAAGTGCGTGGCAAAGTGGAAAGACTGCCCAAATCTGGCGCAATTCTGCGAAGATCATTGAAGAGTGAAATCTGGGTGTGAGTAAATTCGTACTCATGATCGCTGTACGTGCCTCGCCATTGCTGTGGTAAATACGTTGAGGCAAGTGAAAGGCCACCACCGACGAAAGACGTATCTTAGAAGAGTGCATGGAGTGGGTTCCGTGCGAGTAGAGATGATCATTCACGCGGCGTCCCACAGCACCATATTTTCCGAGAAACGAAGGGTTGAATGAAGGCGACCAGAGATGTGGACTCATCGGCGTTGATATCGTGAAAGATGTCCTTTTGTTGCAATTAGTAGTTTGCCTCACGAGCGTGCGAACGTCGTCGATGCGTTGGCTGATCGATATCGCCGAAGCAACTGTGTGCAGAGAGTAGTTTGGCTGGTAGGTCATGAATGGGGTGAAAGACGGATGGGTTGAAGTGTGGGTGCAAGGTGAGTAGCGTTGGGATCCGGGAGGGAGAGAGCGAGTGAGCGCGTGCGTGTTCCTCCGAAGCCGAATAATCACGCATTATTCTACCTTTTCAGCTCACGCAGGCGAGTGTGGTGTGTGTTAGTGATGAGAGAAGATGCTTAGTGCAGTGAAGAATGACTGTTGTTCGGCTCCCATTTTTGGTGTAAATGTAGAACCCTAACCCTATAAAGTATTTTTAGTGACATTCGTATTGTTTTGGGTTTGCCGAGATCCCGGGGAGTAGAAATAGAGGGTGGAACAGCTGTACCGTGAGACTGCGTAAGTCAAACCTGTCTATAAGGGTTACTCGGTGGAACCCCCAAAGTGCCCTTTATGGACAGGTGGCCACTAATTTAATTTTGACCCTGTAAGTTACGTATACTAAAAAGAAACCATAAACTCTGCCAGAGAACTCAGGAACCATACGAATTTTTAATTAGCATGAGATTTTGGCCCAGTCTCTTGGGTTTGCTGATCCCCCCCCCCTTCTTGCGGGGATTTCGGTTAGCTCCTGTCGTTTACTTTCAGCTACACGGACAAGAAAGGTGAGCGTGAGATAGTATACCTGCATGTGCAGTCGCTCTCTGCGGCCGGTGAGGCAGGAGTTGACGATGGCATGGTGTCAATTACCTGGTCACAGGTGGTGAGTGTGTGTGTGCGTGTGTGTGTGTGTGTGTGTGTGTGTGTGTGCCTGTTGCTCGATTTGCGGCCTCACCCTCCATCGTTCGTCGTGCGGTGTGTCGAGCCATTGACTTACAGTCCTTGCGTTTGCATTTTCCTCCAGCAGCTTGGTTACGAAGACGTCCACCAGTCGACCATCCACAAGCTTACCGAGGTAGGTGGTTGTACTAGTAGGTTTACCTACAAGTGGATCTCGTGTCACCTTTTTCATCTCTCTCTCTCTCTCTCTCTCTCTCTCTCTCTCTCTCTCTCTCACAGTACCTTCTTCTCCCTTCTCACCTCTCAGCGATTCCTCTTTATTTACTTTTCTCCTTCTTGTCCTCATTCTCTATTCCTGTTCCTCTGTTTTCCATTTCGTCTTCCTCTCCCCCTCTCTCTCACACTCATTCTCATTCTTTCTCACACTAGCTCTCACTATCTTGCAACATCTATAGCTGCCTCTGTTTCTCTTTCTCATACATATTGTGTGTTAAACTAGAGAATAAGAACTGTCATTATCTAGGATATTTGCTACTCATGAAACTAATTTTGCATGTGATGCGAAAATTCCTGGTGCACACTATATGAGTGTAAATAAAAAGCAAAGCACAAATAACGAAGAAATGTAGATGAGTGGCAAGTCCGATCATCAAGTAAAATCATCAACACCAAAATGTTGTTGTTGTTATATAATTTGCTCTGTGTTGCAACGGGCGCTAAATTGATAATGAGGTAGTGTGTCACGTCTACATGGTTGTGTTTATGTTTGCTTGGTGGTGTAGATTGGAGACCTGACTAGTGCTGATGCTTCAGAGGCAGATAAGATCCGTGCCATGACCATCCAGTCGACGCAGGACTACGACCCTAGCAAGTATGTACCGTGCTCACCACAAGTTCTCGTATCGATTAAAGCCAGCTCGTGGCCCTCGCAAACTATAAAACTATAACGTGTTACTGCGTGTACTCCGAGCTATTTTTCTGCTGAGCGAATTAACGTTCAGTATACTTTCAAACGGTGTGGGAGCTGTATTTTTGTGGGTCTTCTGTTCTCATGCTGCCATTGTGCACGACTGATTAGAGTGTGTTAGTTGCTATCAACTGTGAGCTTGTGTAAGGATTGTTGTTACGTGACATTGCTTCTTCTGTTGTTGTAGCTATGTGAGGTCACGTGGGCAGATGGGTCCACCTGGTCCTACCTACAAGTGCTACAAGTGCCTCAAGCCGGGACATTGGATCTGGAACTGCACCAACCCCGTACGTAACAGCTTACAACATTACACAGCGCGCGACATCGTGGACGCACCAACTTTAGCGTACAGTTTGTGCGTGCATGGGTTGGCTTGAAGGATTTGCTTCCAGCTTTTTCGTGATAATCTCAAAAATGTCTTCATCATTATGAATACTATTTAAGATAACATAGTCGGCTTAACAGCAATCTTGTGATTTAAGTGGTAATTTGTTGGTTAGTCGAGTAATGACTGAACCAAGTACGAGATGTGTTACAAAAAGGACAGCCTTCCAAAAGTAAACCTCGTCTAAGAGTATCTCTCTAAAAATCGGTTGGAATAGCTGTGTGCGTGGTGGAGATTCAGCAGAGCTTCCTCCGCCAGTCCAGCGAGCACTGTTAACGTCATCTCTCCTCGCAGGAGGTGGTACGTGGAGCGGAGAAGGTTCGACGCAGCACAGGGATTCCGCGCAGCTTCATGACAGAGGTGGAAGGACCGGACGTACCCGGAGCCATGCTGACGGCCCACGGCAAATACGCTGTGCCCACCATCGACGCGTGAGTCATGCCTGCTTCACTCCTGTCCTGAAAAACGTACTAGAAACTGGGCTCTGGTGCTGGAAAGTACTCGAAATAGTCTATGATCCTCGGATATCCAGGAAACTGGGCTATGGTGCTGAAATAGTGGCTTTTATTATGCTTCTGGAAGGTCCACCAAATTGAACATGGAGGTTGTGTCCTAGAGGCAATGAAACCTGCTTGATTGTGTCCAGCCAAAATCCTGTAGTCCTAGAAAAAGATGTGGGAAACTCTTATGAAGCTGCTTTAAAAATGAAACTTCTTAACCCAGTAAATTACTGGTCTTGACCCTAACCCTAACCACGTTGTCTCCCCAAATACATGTACCCAGTAAAATAATAGCCACTACTCTAACCCTAGCCATGTCATCTCCCTAAATACATGTACCCAAGAAAATACTAGTTTCTACTCTAACCCTAGCCATGTTGTTCCTTGCAGAGAGGCGTACCGAGAGGGTAAGAAGGAGAGGCCACCATTCGTTCCTCACCAGGAGGAGGAGGTGGAGCCGGAACCTGAGCAGGACATTCCTAGCGAGCTAGTGTGCACACTCTGCAAGGATCTCCTCACCGACGCCGTGCTCATACCCTGTTGTGGCAACAGCTTTTGTGATGACTGTGAGTGCTATACCCTGTCACTACGGCTTCCTGGCGGGCCGGTTTAACTAGCGTAGTGATTTCGTTGTCAGAAACATCGTAAAGTTAATGCTAATGTTAATGCTACGATAACACTTACGACTAATGTTAATGCTACGAGAGTAGCGTTGACAGAAACACATCATAGCTACGGGCAAACTCACGATAACAGGAACTTCATAATTTCATGTCACAAGGCTGCTGATTGGATGAGAATCGATCACAAAATTCAAATTCATACACATTTATTGTACATCACAGTAATTTATTCATGTTATGATGGCTAACCACATATAAATAATATTTGATGAAAAATAACGTGGTCATGAATTTATTCTCACACTAACACGAGACGCGAGAGTCGTGGCAAGCATGGCAAACATGTAAAACAAGAGAACAAATGCCATACACCATTTGTAAATGTATTGTTTTGTTTTATTAGCGGTAGATAATTAATGATTTTGATGTGTTTTTGAAGAAAAAGACACATTTTATTCATTTTTATAAAATATAATATCACTATAATTGTAATTCAGAGTGTAAATGTGTTATTTTCAACTTAATATTAAAGTTACGAGAGGGTCTGGGCTCTCGTAATGTTAAGAGGATATTTGCGAGGATTTTTCGTTCTCGTAACATTACGATGTTTCTGTCAACGGTTTACGAGTGGAAGCTAATGTTAAGACTAATGTTAAGACTAATTTTGTTTCTGACAACGGGCCCCGGATTCTTAATTCGGAGCCAATGTCTGTAAATACATTAAATGCTTGCCTCATGCATTATAGGGTTCATTTCCAACTATTCTCTGTGTACATTCTAGCTGTGTTACAATGGCAGCACACATCTGTGTTGCAGTAGCTACTAGTGGCCTACTTTTTCTGCCATCTACTGAATTCTCATTCTTTTCTGGTTAATAGCAAAAAAAGAAACTTTCCAACTGCAATCCGCTACATTCATCTGACCGTTTTGATAGTTGATGAACCCTGGTCTCTCTCTCCTTCTTCGTCATAGTTCGCTGGGAGCATGTATTTTTGTGACGTTACGCTCGAGCGGGAAGTTTTTTCTCGCAAGCATGTATTTTTTTGCATTCATGAGTTTTTTCTCGCGAGCATGTATTTTTGCGTTCGTGAGTTTTTTTCTCGTGAGAAATGTACGTGTTGCTTTGACGTGCGTCCGCTCATTGGCAGGTATTCGCACTGCGCTGCTGGAGACGGAGGACCACGTGTGCCCGTCGTGTCAGGAGACAGAGATCTCGCCCGACTCCCTCATTCCCAACAAGTTCCTGCGGCAGGCCGTCGAGAACTTCCGCAACGAGACGGGCTACACGAAGGCGCGGCAGAAGATCAAGGAGCGACGCGAGGCGATGCGGCTGAAGGCGCAGCAGGAGAGAGAGAGGTGAGCGAGGGATAGAGAGAGAGAGAGAGAGAGGTGAGCGAGGGATAGAGAGAGAGAGAGAGAGAGGTGAACGAGGGATAGAGAGAGAGAGAGAGAGAGAGAGAGGTGAACGAGAGAGAGCGAGAGCAAGAGAGAGAGGTGAACGAGAGAGCGAATGCAGATGAGAGAGAGAGAGAGAGAGAGAGCGAGAGCGAGAGCGAGAGCGAGTGCAGATGAAGGCGCACCAGCAGCAGAGAGAGGTTACTGAGGGGGAGCCATGGTGCAGTATACGTAGTTGTAGTGGGTGGTGAGGGATGAGCGATAAATATATAGAGAGAGAAAGAGAGCGAGAGAGTGAGAAAGAGATAGATAGAGAGCGAGACAGCGAGAGAGAGAGAAAGATGGATAGAAAGAAAGAGAGAGAGAGAGCCAGCGAGAGTGTGCATGTGTGTGAATGAGAGGGACGCTGAGAAGAGGTTTGCAAGTTAACCAAGTGTAACTAGATCCAGTAAAGCCTAGATCGTAGCCAGACCTGTTCACGCATACACCCACCCATGAACGCGTTGACGATAACTCGTCGCATGCTTCCGCGTTACAGGGCGGCAGCGGCGGCACGAGAGGCAGCTGGTGACAAGACACTCGTTCTAGTCGCTGTTCCTGAGATCAAGAAAGCCAGCAGCAGCAGCAGCCGCGCCGGCGGTGATATCAGCAGCGGTAGCGCCATCGTGCGCGTCGGCGCCGCCAACGACGCGGCCGCGAAGTCGGTGCCGACGTCGGCAGCGGCGCTGTTCCCGCATCCGCCGCGCAAGATCCGCACGCCGCCTCCACCGCACACGGGCACGCCTCCCACGCAGCCGACGTCGGTGTCGTCGCCCGTGCATGCGTCGCGCAGTCCCGCACGAACGGAGATCGCGCCGAGTAAAGGTGTGTAGTACTCTTAGTGACGAAGTATCAGTCTAGCGTGGCTGTGTTCATCGAAGCTCGTGTTGGGGTGGAGGTGTTGGGATAGATTACTGCCTCGAGTGAACCCGAAGGGCAGGGGGGGGGGCAATGGTTTACAACAGGTGTTAGTTTTTCGTTATTTGTGTAGGTAATTTCTGTGCTTTCTCTCTCTGTCTATCTCTCTCATTCTCTCGCTTTCTTCTATCTTTCTCTATCTCTCGCTATCTCTCTCTCTCTCTCTCTCTCTCGCTCACTCTTACTCTAGTTTAATGACACATTTTTAGCTCACCTTGACATCGTCAAGATGAGCTATTGCCATGGGGCGTCGTACGTCCGTCCGTCCGTCAACATTTGGCTACGGTCAACGCTTGAGAACTGTTTGACCCACATGTTTCAAATTGCATATAGTTGTTACTCCTATGGGTGAGGTTTGAACGTCCTATTTTGGAGCACGCCAGTTGACCTACTTTCGAGCCATGCCCACTTTTTGGCAAAAATTTAAATGGCCATAAGTCAGTTCAGGTGCAATGGATTTTGCTCATTTTTGGTATGTGAATGAATAAGGACTGGCCCCAAAACATATCACGCAGGTTTTGATATTTTTTTTAAATTATGCAAATTGGGTAGATTTTGGCAATTTCACTATGTATTTCAGTGTCTGCCTATGGTCAACGATAACTCAAGAACCGTTTGACCCACATGTTTCAAATTTCATACAGTTGTTACTCCTATGGGAGAGATATGAACGTCCTATTTCAGAGCATGCCAGTTGGCCTATTTTCGAGCCACGCCCACTTTTTGGCAAAAATGAAAATGGCCATAGATTCGATTCAATTCATTCGATTTTGTTAAATTTTGGTATGTGAATGTGTAAGGCTAGTCCCAAAACAGTTGTTACTCCTATGGGAGAGACCTATGGAGATGGTTCTTCTATCACACCCAAGGTGAGCTACAGTGTCATTGACACTTTCATTAAGACGTGATGATTACACGTGATAAGAAATCAAAGTAACATGCTGAGCTGTACGTAACGCGTCACCCCTTGCTTTCCTTGCGACAGAGCGAGAGAGTGGTGACAGCCGCGGCGGTGGTGGAGCCCCGGCCGCGGTGATGCTGCGTAAGGAGGAGACGCCGTGCTGGTTCTACGACAGCGGTCGCATCTGCTACTCCGGCGACAGCTGTCCGTACCTGCACGATGGCTCGCCGCGGCCTTCGCGTGAACACAGTGAGTACACATTACCGCCGCGAGAGACGCCGCATAGATTAAGCTGATGAGAGAGGGTGTGAACTCGATCGCGCAGCTCGGAAATACTGCTGGTTACCTAATTTGATCCGAATCTGATGTTCGGTTCATTTCAGCTGATTGAGTTAATGAAGTTGGGGACTAAGTGGGTGTAATATATGTATATGCACTGAATTCGATCTGAATTCAACCACTCGGTTTTGGCATGGTTTTTGGCATGCACTCGGTTGGTTTCGGCATTTGCGGTTAGCGTGGACTTGTTCCTCGTCTCTTTTCTGAATGAAAACTTCCCAACTGGATGAAACGCGTGATAGAATATTGATGGAATATAATATTTTATCATAAGTGCTCAATTACAAATTAATATTTATTGAAAGTGTATTACCAGATCTGTTAATTGTGTGCTGTTGATATTGGAATTATTAACATTATTCGCACGTACGATGTTTGTATTTTTACATGTATAAATGTATGATGTATATCAGGAGTAGATAATAGGGAAGGAGTGTGACTTCAATAAACAAGGGAAATTCGTCATTTACTAGCCTTAGAATACCTACGATTTACTACGCATAACTCAATCAACTTGAGCTCAAATCGTACACCGTACATTCGCCTAGCATCGTGCGAAATCGTTTCCTCATATACACCCGCGATCCGGAGAAACAGACTAAAACGTACGACACAATTATCCATTCTGTTGCCATCAATCCCAATGTATTTTCTGCCTGACTTGAAACAAAAGGCAGTTACTAACGCTCTGCGATACGGTGTGGCTCTCTGGGAGATTGGACATTGACGCAACACTCGGCGAGATAACTTTTGACCCGGCATACAGCTACATACCGGCATACCGGCATACAGCTGGTATGCCCCCCATGCACGCACGCCCACCGCAATCAGCAGCAGCTCCAGCTCCAATCTCCCAGTGAGCCACACCGCATCGCCGAGCGTTAGTAGCTGCCTTTTGTTTCAAGTCAGGCGGACAATACATTGGGATTGATTGAATTTGAATTGATTTGAAATTGAAATTTGATTGATTTGATTGGCAACAGAATGGATAATCGTGTCGTACGTTTTAGTCTGTATCTCCGGATCGCGTGTGTATATGAGGAAACGATTTCGCACGATGCTAGGCGAATGTACTGTGTACGATTTGAGCTCAAGTTGGTTGAGTTACGCGTAGTAAATCATAGGTATTCTAAGGCTAGTAAATGACGAATTTGCCTTGTTTATTGAAGTCACACTCCTTCCCTATTATCTACACCTGATGTACAGTATATGTATATATATTATGTAATAGGTAATGACGTCTCTGGCTCTGCCTTTCACTGATTAAAGTTGCTCCATTTTCGTTATTGCAGGAGCGCCTAGAGATGAGAAGTCGTCGGCATCGGCACACGATCACTGGCGCCCACCCGCAGATTACAGGGGTCCCCCGCCCCCGAGGCCGCATCTTGCAGGACCGCCCCAATTTGCTAAGGTTGACGGCATGCCCCCCGCTCGGTACGACCGCCCGCCTCCCGGCTACGAGATGCCACGCGGCCTGCCTCCCCCTGGCTTCCCTGCCCCGCAGCAGCAGCAGCCGCCGGGGTACCGCCTGCCTCCCCCGCCGCGCGGCTACGACGCCGACACCGCGCGCCGACAGTATGAGGCGTCGCGGTACGAGCCGCGCGGCGCACCCCCCTACGACGCGCTGCGGCCGCCTGGGTACGGCGCCCCGCCCCAACCGCGCATGGACCTCGCCCGCCCGCGATTACCCGCTCCCCCCAGGCCGGGCGGACCCCCGAGAATGGGCGCGCCGCCGCGGGTGGATGGACCCCCGCGACTCGCTGGTCCCCCGAGGGCAGACGGGCCGCCGGGCGTGGACGCCCCCGTGAGGATCGATGGAGGGCCGCCGCGGATGGAAGTGCCGCCACGGATGAGCGTGCCGGGCGGCCCGCCGCCGCCGAACCTACAGCCGCCGCCGCCAGGTACGTACGCTTGGCACGTCTATCAGTTATCATTCACCTGAACTCGTCTCCTGAACCTATTAATGTGAGTCGTGCATCTGTTGCCCTGAATTTGCCTTTTATTTGCATTGACAGATGACACCGGTGTGAGGTTGGTGCAGAGTCGATGATAATTAGTAAATTATTGTTGAATTATTCTCGGTTATTAGGTATCTTGAACTTATTAATGTGATGCTTGCTTCTCTTCCGTGCTTTATAATGGTGACAGGCATCTTCATGACGTCTGCAAAGGCAGGTTTTACTCTTATATAGTGATAGCATCGTTGTGCAACGAACTTGTATCGGATCGCACTCAAAGCCTTGAAGATATAAGTTAAAAGACGAGCAACTGTTGCCGTGTTGAAAAATTGACTGCAAAACATTCCCCACCGTAAAACCACCTGAAAGGATATACCTTGACTAAAGGCAACCTTAAAAAAATGCACAGCGCTGCCGAATCTCATATCGTTAGCACGGTGTAATTACCGTCGCTCCTCCTTGCAGGCGTCGGACCACTAGTGATCATGCCGCGACCACTGGCACCTGTAACCGTGCCAACGACGCCGGTCGTCAGTGGCCCGCCACAGCTCGCCTACGGAGGGCCTCCGCCGCAAGGGGCTCCCATCACAATAGTGGGCAGCGCACCTCCTCCCC
Organism: Priapulus caudatus; assembly: GCF_000485595.1. Classification (NCBI taxonomy): domain Eukaryota; kingdom Metazoa; phylum Priapulida; class Priapulimorpha; order Priapulimorphida; family Priapulidae; genus Priapulus; species Priapulus caudatus. Next base: position 447,146 of record NW_014577098.1, on the reverse strand, counting down.
TTACAGAGGAAGAGTTCTACACGGAACAGAAACGCCTCAAGTGAGTTTTGCTGGCCTTTCCTTTGTTCTTATGCGGCTATTTATACGGTCGATCTATCTACCGATTTATCACTAGGTATTATGTCGGGTGTTTCACACTTTCCCGCGGTTATTAATGTTATGTTGTTGATACTGTTAGTAATGATTAGTAAATTTGAATTTTAATAGTCGTTACGAATCTAATTATGGCTGCGTTATTTGCTATTTATTATACAGTAACAGCACAAACCCGTGGTAATTTTGACACTGGAGTAATCAATAACATGTTTGCCAATTTTTAGGTAAGACCTAGTTTGTATGCATTATTTTGTTTTTTCGATTTATTTGAGAGGTTTTTCCTTACGAGGTTCTACTCTCTTTCTCTGCAGGGAGGAAGAGGAGCGGACAAAGCTGACGAAACCGTTGGATCCCCTCGAGGATTTCGAGCGAAGGTTGCTCGAAGGACTCCCTCTGCGAAGCCGCTCTCCCAGCCGCTCTCCCAGCCGCTCTCCCCGCAAGAGGTCACCACTGTCGCGCTCGCCACGACCCAGGTCGCGCCTGCGTTCGCTGACGCCGCGCTCTCGTTCGAGGTCGCCGTACGGGCGTCGGTCGCGGCCACGCCCCGCGCCTACCGCTCTCGCTCTGCGCCTCGGCGCTCGTACTCGCCCCGCCGCCGCTCCCCGCCACCGCTCCCTCCGCTCCTCTGCTAACGACTCAAAGCACCGTGCTAGTGGACGCCGCCGTCGCCTCGCCGCCGCGCGGCGCGTCCCCCCTCACCCCGACCCTACTGCCCCCTGCTGCGGCCGGCCGACACGGCGCGCTACCATGCGCCCGCCTGGCGGCTACTCGCCGGACGCGATCTCTCACGACCGCCGTTACCGCCACGACGAGCGTTACCGGAACAGGTACGCCGACTACAACGGCGAGCGTTACGGCGACGATTATGCACCGTCGGCGGCGCCCCCTGGCCATGAGCGGCGGCGCTCGTTCTCGCCTAGTATGCGGCGGTATCGTGAGGGCAGTCGTGAACGTGGCACCGCCGAGGGCTATCCGCTGCGTTGCTCCAGGTCACCACGAGGGGGCAGCAGGGACCGCACAAGGTCACCGCGAGGGAGCAGCAGGGATCGCCCAAGGTCACCACGAGGGGGAAGCAGGGATCGCCCGATGGTCGCCACGAGGGGGCAGCAGGATCGCGCCAGGATCACCACGAAGGGGGCCAGCAGGGATCGGCCACAGCAAGGTCACCACGAGGGGGCAGCAGGGATCGCCCGAGGTCGCCACGAGGGGGCAGCAGGGATCGCGTGCGGTCACGCACCCCAGTCGACCGGAGCAGGGATCGCCCGAGGTTGCTACGAGGTGGCAGCAGGGATCGCGTGCGGTCACGCACCCCAGTCGACCGGGAGAACAAGGAAAACTGGACGCGAAACGGCAAGCCGCTCGATCGGCGCGATGCGGCACGGGGGGAAGGCAAGCGGAGAACTCCGGAGAGGCGCGTGGTCAGCCGCGGCCTAGTTAGCAAGCCACGGGACGGCGGGGAGAGTAGGGACCGCTCGAAGACGAAGAAGTCTAAAGAGAGCGAGACGAAAGGGAAGCTGGCCAGCAAGGCTGCAAAGCAGCAGGAGAAGATCGAGAAGAAAGAGAAGAAGAGCAAGCACAAGAAGCGGCACCACAGTCGCACCGCGTCCGGCGAGCAGAGCAAGAAAGAGGGCGCCACGGCCGCCGACACGGCCGCCGCCACGCTGGCCGTGCAGAACTCCACGAGCGCGGCGGCGGCGGCGGCGGCGGAGACGGAGACGGCCGCGAAGATTCCTACGTGGGTGTCGCAGCGCGCTGCATCGCCACCGCCCGCGGGAGGTCGACCTGCCATGCCGGCAGCGCTGCTGCATCCCGTCGCGCTGCCGTCGCCGCCGTCGCCGTCGAAGCTTGCCGGCGTGCCCGCGAGCCCGGATAAGCTGATCCCATCGCTGATGAGTCAGAGGGTGAAGCCTGTGGGCTTCCCGACACTGGGGCTCGGCTGGGCGTGGCGCGAGGGCAAGACGGACGCGTCGCCGCAGTCTGTGACCGAGTCGCTGCTGCTGCTGAGCAATAACGCAAAGGGCACCACGCCCGTCGCACACGAACTGAGCGACCACCTCGGTGACGCCGCCGCTGTCGGTCAGGCGAAGACGCTCGATGCAACAGAGGGCGCCGTCGCTGCCGCCGCCTCGGTCGAGCGCGAGGAGCCGCGCAGGAAGTCTGTCAACCTCTTCGACACGATGACGGCCATGCTGAACGACGACGGTGCGGCGGCGAAGGTGGCGCCACCACAGCCCGGCGAGGAGAGGGACAGTGCGGGGGACGCCAGTGCAAACGCCACCCCGTCTGCAGAGGAGGAAGCTGCGGATGTGAAGGAGAACAAGGAAGAGGAGACGAAGGAGGAGGAGGAGCGAGGCAATACGGAGAAGGAAGCCGAGGAGGTGAACTTGCCGCGAGAGGAGGCTGGTGAAGAGACGGTAGATCCAGCAGATTCCCGATCGATGGGAGAAACAGAGATACCAGACTCGGAGCGGGAGAAATCCGGGGACGAGGACCTTCCCAAGGAAACGGTCGCAGCAGGCAGCCCCGACGTGCAGGAGCCGGCGAGCGAGGGAGCAGCAGAGCCCGCGAGCGAGGGAGCGACAGAGCCCACGAGCGAGGGAGCGACAGAGGCGACGAGCGAGGGAGCGACAGAGGCGGCCGAGACGAAACTCGACGCGGCGGGACAACCTAAGGCACGGGAGCTCAGCAAGAAGGAGCGCAAGGAGCTGAGGAAGAAGCGCAAGAAGGAGCGCAAGGAGAAGAAGCTGCATCGGCACGGCAGCGGCGGCGTCGTCGAGTACGAGAGCACGACGAGCGACGCCGGCACCACCACCGAGCACGACAAGCGCACGGCGTCGAGCGACGACGCGCCGAAGTCGCCGGCGATCGTCGTCGTGCCGCCGGAGGTCTCCAAGTGGGAGAAGGACGAGGAGGAGGGCGGCGAGCGGTCGGTGCCGGCGACGCCGACGTCGGCACCCCCGCGCAGCCGCGTGACGATGTCCGTGATCGAGCAGGCGGAGAAATACCTGACGCAGAAGCCACGCATCTCGTCGAGCGTCGTCGTGAAGGCCGGCGACCGCCGCCGCGTGTTCCTCGGCGACCAGCCGCCGCCGCCTCCGCCGCGTTTGCCTGACCGAGCGGAGCGGGCCGTCGCCGCCGGCTACCACGCGCGCCGCTCCCCCGTCGACCGGCGCGAGTTTGAGCGGCCGCGGAGGCTGGACGACGGCCGGCGGTCGGAGCGGGATGTGCGGCGGCCGCCGCCGGACAGAGACACGCGGCGCGTGGAGCCGCGGCAGGTGAGCCCCCCTGCGAGGTTTCCCGTGCGCACAGCGCGAGGGCTGCAGGTGTACTGTGAGAGCGAGAGGCCGCCGGCAGCGAGCCGCGTGAGCAGGGAGCGCGCCGACAAGTGGGAGGACGACAAGTGGAAAGAGGCAGAGAGGAACCCGCGGGCGTCGCGCGAGAAGGACGACGGCTGGAATTGGAGAGTGAACGACAACATGGAAGACGATAAACATCGGAGAGCAGGCGAGAAGAAAGTCGAAGACAAGTCCCGCAGGGCAGGCGAAAAAGAAGAAAACGATAAACACCGCAAAGGCACCGAAAAGGACGACATCGATAAACATCGCAGAGGCACTGAAAAGGAAGACAACGATAGATACCGCAGAGGAAGCGAAAAGGAAGACCTCTACAAACACCGCAGAGGCACAGAAAAGGAAGACAACGATAGACACCGCAGAGGCACAGAAAAAGAAGACAACGATAGACACCGCAGAGGAAGTGAGAAGGACAACGACAAACATCGTAGGGGCAGCGAAAAGAAAGAAGAGGACAAATCACGCAGAGAAAGTGAAAAAGGAGCCAGTGACACGAGAAAGGAGGAGTGCAGACCGGACAGGGAGGAAAGGGAGAGAAAGACCGAGCACAGGCGCGATGCGGAGAGCGCGAAGCAGCGCTCAAAGTCGGGTGAGAACCGGGAGCCAAAGGAGAAGCCCGAGAAGAAGCGGGAGCGGAGGCGGACCCCCTCTCCCGACGACCAGGCGTCGAAGAGGAAGTGCGCTGACCCGGACGCGAAGAAGGAGAAGGAGAGGCAGGAGAGTCCCGCGCGGCGTTTCTCGACCCTCGTCGACGAGGCAACCTTTGTGCCGGACTACGGTGAGTCGTCGGACGGCGAATCGGCAAACTCGTCCAGCGACGAGCCGCCGCCACCAGGGGTCTCCCCCGTAGCGAAGAGGGGCGCCAGGCGGACGCCGAGTGTGGAGCGGCGGCGAAGGAGTCCCGTCAGGTTTCCCGGGAAGGGGAAGGGGAAGCAGAGAGAACCCTCGCCAAAGCCGGCCGCCGGCGTGAAGAAAAGAAAGGGTCGGTCGCCGAGCGAGAGCAGTTCTGATTCGCCGAGTCCCAAGAAGAAGTCTAGAGCCGTGAGTAGCAGCAGTGAGAGCGAGAGCGACGATGAAGAGGAGGCGCGCAAGAAGAAGAAGAAGCACAAGAAGAAGGGTAAGAAGGAGAGGCGTGAGAAGAGTAAGAAGAAAAAGTCAAAAAAGAAGAAGAAGCAAAAGAAGTAGAAACTAGGGTAAGGGAGGGAAGGAGGGACGGTTAGACTGTAAAAACGTGCTCGGTTCTTCGTTGGTAAATTTAATCAATACATTCAGGTTTCTGTTGTAACTGCACGTGGTAAAATAGTGATCACTGGGGGTGTTGAGAGAAAGTTTATAATATCGTTTGTATATAACAGCAATGAATAAGCAAATTATGGTTTCCAACTTTCATACTAAGTGGCTGATTGTTGTACGTAGTTAGTGTGCGGAGAGTGGTGAGAGAAAGTGTGTACATGTGGTCTTGTGCAGGTGTATTGTGAGTTAGTGAGGGTAACGATTCAGGGAGGGTGAGGCTCTGGTAGGTATACCGTGAGTGTGTGAGAGTAGAGAGGAATTAACAATGGTATTCTGCGTGGTTGGTTCGAGTATCAATTTAGTTGTGGTGTATGTACGTGTGTAAAAATAGAAAATACTCACAGGCAGGCATGCAATTTCTTTTTCTTTTTTGACAGGAAACCAGTTCCTAGTATGTATTCACTCGCGCGCAATACAGGGTTAGCTGCGTAGATGTTGCGTTATGATTTTTATTTGTACATGCTTGCTGTGTGGTTTTTGATTTGATGCTCATGTCGGCAACCAAGGGGAAGCGGAGGCGTGGTTTGCGTGTAATATAATGCTTGTACATAGTTCTTCTGGGAGTGAAAGCCGCTGAGATGTGTGCGTAATACCGAGGTCAGTCCAAGTGTCAATCATTCATCCTCTGGTTTGAGATTTTTTTCATTGTGGTGTTTATGCTGGTGAACACGCTTAACGAGGGTAAGTGTATGTGTGAAACCTGAAGTCAGAAGACAAGGTAGGCTTCGAGAGTTAACATCACTGTTTGTAATTTATTGTGTAAATGAAATAAAGCGAAGACGCGTTATTTTTCTATTAAAAACACATCTCTTGTTTCGTCCTGCCTTGAAGTGTTTTTCCCCTCTGATTCACGTTTATAGAGAGAGGCGTTTTCCCCATTAATTCTCCAGTGTCATCGTCATGCTTATCACACTAGGTACCCCGCTCCAACACACGTCAAGTGTTCTCACACATTATCCCACCAAGTGGTACACGTGCTTTGACAAATCGCAACTAGATTCACCCCAAGGGTACATTACTGTGCCGGTCTCGCCCTCCCCTCAGAAGAATCAGGAAGGAGGTACCCAGGTACACGTATTTTGTCATCTCTGATCCACCACCCGCCCTGGGGCTGTCTCCCAAGCCTTGTCTTCGTGTTCACTTATGAAGGATTTCTAGGTCGATAGACACACGGGGGAGGGGGGGGGGACAGGTAGCTAGCTGGCGTTACTCGGCGCGGTTGTAATGAAATACTAATCTCTCCTAAATGAACCAGTCGGTGTTAGCCCCCCCCCCCCCTCACCACCACCACCACTTGGGTCATTACCCTCCTTGTCGCTATGTCCTAGAAAGTTGGTAAACCTCGCCTTCCACCTTCACAAGACCGATTGGCAATACAGCTTTGTGCATGTTGTTGCTAAAGTCGGTCAACTAAAAGTATTTACTATAAAAGTATTGAAGTGTCGCGTGTATATGTAGCTCTTATCACAGGTTAAAAACTCGTGCAGTTTGCCAACGGCCATATAATTACAAAGTACACGTAGTTGGAGTAGTTGTGGATAAAATTCCGGCATCATATTCCATCCTCTCGTAAGGTATTGCTGTGTTACTATAAGATGTTGTAACTAAGTATGTATGATATAGTATTCTGTATGCAAATATGTGCGATAAAATAAATGAAATATTATTTGCAGTCACACACTAATTCTAATGTTCTTGTCATTTCTCATTGTTTCGTTTCGTACGCTGTACGTTCATACACATGACACACTGTAACGAATTGCTGAACAACCTATGTTAATACAACAATTTATTAAAATATTAATTTAATATTAATATGCATAACAATAACATAATTCTGTAGCAATAATTATAACGTTCACTCCCACAACTTCCAAGAGCATGATGCTTATTGTGCATGTTACATACCAAGTACTATATATAATTATGTAAAACACGAAAATCCTGCAGTCAAATGTATGAAGCGCGACGACGCGACAGAAAACTTGTTTCACATGTAACTAATCAGGGGGTGACGGAGACAACAAAAGCGCGCACTCGTAGAGAGAGCGAGGGTACGTGTGTTTCAGTACATGACAAATAACAATTGCTCTCACACCGACAGACGAGTCTTCACCCACAGCTCGTACCCACGTGGGTCAACGGACAGAAACACGCATTTAAAATGTCAGCTGCGCAACTGGAAGTATAACTCAACTCAACTCAATTACCGGCATCTGGTTTTTTTGCAGAACCATCAAAGCAGACACAAAGCCTGCAATAAGTCATCACCGCCACATATATAACAGAACAACTCTCCAGCGAGTCACTGCTCAGAGCACAATCAAACCTGTGTTAGTGGGCACGCCTATAAAAATAACAACCATCAATAAACGACGTTTTTTTTAGCTTTCCCTTGAGTAGCAGTTACACGGGTGAAATCACCTCTAAAATGGTTGCCTGTATATAAAGAGCACGTTTTGTACTCCCCTCATACATTTATATACAGGCAACTTTGACTGCAAGTCGTCATTTTACCTCAACAGAATGTAGAATCTCTTGTGATTGCTATCAGGGTGATATTGGGTGCACACCACTCTCTGCACAAGGTTTTGCACTAAACACTTGCCCCTAGCTTTTCAAACCCTATCATCACAGTCGCAATAATAGCAGAGCAAAACCGGAAATCTCGCTAACTTCAGCCGAAAAGTGGCAGTCAATGGCAAATGTGTTTACTCTAAACTGTACGTGCCAGAAATCCGCCGTTTATATTTTGTGGGAGTTCCTGGCACTGATAAACTGCGATGATAGCAGAGATAGCTAGCAGTTTTGATGTGTACTGTCCGTGTTGTATCAATAACATACATAATCTGCGAACAAAAGCATGCTCTATATGAATCTATATAGAGTCTGTCACAACTAAATAGATAAACGTAATGATTAAATCTGATTTCTGAGACTATTGTACTTATTATATAAAGGATTTGCTGGCTATGTCAATATCAGTAACGTACATACATTATAGGATTACAATGCTGTTTTCATTGCACACAATACATTGCTGTTGTACATGCTTATAAGTACCAGTTTGCAAGCAATTTTGATTCATAAACTGTAATTTTGGTTAGGCACCCCTATATATATATATATATATATATATACATATATATCAGGAGTAGATAATAGGGAAGGAGTGTGACTTCAATAAACAAGGGAAATTCGTCATTTACTAGCCTTAGAACACCTACGATTTACTATGCGTAACTCAACCAACTTGAGCTCAAATCGTACACAGTACATTCGGCTAGCATCGTGCGAAATCGTTTCCTCGTATACACCCGCAATCCGGAGATACAGACTAAAACGTACGACACGATTTTCCATTATGTTGCCAGCAAACTGAATGCGTAAACCGCCTAACTCAAAACAAAAGGCAGCTGTAAATAGGTCAAAGATTAGCTCAGCGAGCCACACCGCATCGCCGAGGGCGCAAGTCATTAGTAGCTGCCTTTTGTTTCGAGTTAGGCAGTTTAAACATTCAGTTTGCTGGCAACATAATGGAAAATCGAGTCGTACGTTTTAATCTGTATTTCCGGATTGCGGGTGTATACGAGGAAACGATTTTGCACGATGCTAGGCGAATGTACTGTGTACGATTTGAGCGTAGTGTAGTAAATCGTAGGTATTATAAGGCTAGTAAATGACGAATTTCCCTTATTTATTGAAGTCACACTCCTTCCCTATTATCTACTACTGATATATATCAAGAGTACATAATAGAGATTACTCTATTATGTACTCTTGATATATATATATATATATAATATATCAGAAGTGAATAAAAACAATATTTATTTTCATTCACTTATGATTATGAATTGTATGTATATTTACTCTGTAAAACAACCCACATCACACAAGCAGTTAACATACTGCTGAAAAAACCCTAACACATCCACAGCAATGTCTGCCTCGGCCACTGCCGGCGGCGCCCCCTCTACTTCAACACTGTCCAGTCGAACTCCAGATTCGACTTGTGCGTGACGGGCATGCAAGGCGACGACCCCTCTACTTCAACACCGTCCAGTCAAACTCTGGGTTCGACATGTGCGTGATGGGCATGCAAGGCGGCTGCACGAGGCTCCACGCCGCGCTGGCCGACGACCCCTCTACTTCAACACCGTCCAGTCAAACTCTGGGTTCGACATGTGAGTGACGGGCATGCAGGGCGGCTGCACGAGGCTCCACGCCGCGCTGGCCGACGACCCCTCCTCCAGCGCGGCGAGGCTGCAGTACGGCGTCCCGTTCATGATGCGCGACAGTGCCGAGTAGGTGCGTGGCTGCAGCCCGAGCAGGCCCCGCGTGTTCACCTCCAGCGACGCCGCATGCGCCACCAGGAGGACATCGCCGCCGGCGCCCTCTGCCGCAGCGTGGGCGACGGCGTGCCGCGTCGCGCGCTCGCTGCGAGCGTAGTAGTCGGCGAGCGTCTCGGCCGTCGCGAGCTGCCGTTCGTCGACGAGCGCGCAGTACGCGACGTCGACGTTGTAGCCGGCGTCGGCGAACTCGGCGGGGGTCATGAAGGTCGCGCGCCGCGCCTTGTACCAGCCCATCCACTCGAAGAGCGCCGGCTCGACGCGCAGCGGCACGCGGTCGCGCACCCCGAGTGCGCGCAGCAGCGCGTCCGCCGTCTGGACGCAGCGCAGCGACGGCGACACGTACGCGTGCGCCACCGTGCCGCCGCCGAAACGCAGCGAGTCGCCGACGAGGCGCGCCTGCGTGAGACCGATCTCGGTGAGCGGCGCGTCGCGGTCGTAGTCGTGCGGGCCGCCGCGGCGACGCGGCAGCGCGCGGGGCAGGTTCGCGTCGACTCTCACGTAGTTGCCCGCCGCGTCGAAGCACGTCTCAATCCACCAGTCGCCGCCGAACGTGAAATCGACGCGCTCGCCGTGACGCATGACGTACAGCCGCCGCCGCGCCGCCGCCGGCGCTCCCTGCACGCCGTTCACCGCCTCGACGACGACGCGTGCGACCGGGTACGAACGGTGCAGCCGCCAGACGCACGTCTCGGGCGCCCTCTGGAGGAAGTTGCCGGGCGTCATGCCGCGCACGCCCGTCCGCCACGAGGTGGCGCTCACCCAGCCGTCCTCGGAGGCGGCTAGGGCACCAGCGGCGACGTAGACGTAGTCGTCGATCGTCAGCTGCAGCTCGTCATCGTAGACGGGCTCGTAGTTGTGCGCGACGCGGTGCGCCTCGCAGCCGCTGAACCCCGCGTCGCGAGAGTACAGCCGCACGTCCCACGCCGTGCCGCTGGCGCCACCTACGTCCACGCGCCGGCACAGCCGCTCGAGCGTCGGCCGCTGGTGCGCGGCGAAGTTGCGTGCGAGCGCGATGCGCGGCGGCCGCCGCCGCGCGATGTCCTCGCTCGGCGCCACCTGGATGCCGGCGGCGGCGAGATCGCCGGCGAACGAGGCTGCGAGCTCGCAGAGGCGTGTAGCGTCGCCGTCGGCAACGGCGAGCCCGACGATGGAGTCCGGGATGGCGTGCTCGAGATGCATCCGGGTCGTGGGGTCGGCGGCGTCGACGACACGGCGGAGAGCGTCGTGGAGGAGGGCGACGTGGGCGTGCCTGACGGGGAAGAATCCCGTCAGCGGGATGTGCGGGGCGGCGCGGCACGCCGCGGCGTCCCAGTCCTTGATCATGTCAGCGGCGTGGGCGTAGAACTGCTCTATCTCCTGCAGCACGCTGCCTGCAAACACGTGCGCATATAACGATACATATACATACACGTATATTACTCAAACCTACATGCAACAACTATATACAGTGTGGCCCATTATAACGCAATCGTTGAGGTCCATAAAATGTCATTGCGAAAAAAGCAGGGTTGCGCTAAACCGGGTTTCAAGAAAATCAGCGTCTAAACTGACCCAATGTTGACCTAACATCCTAAAACAGAGCAACAAGTCATGTAAACTCATTTAGTTGCACGATCTATAGTTGGCCAAGTCCAATGACTCATCGCGTTATATATCCAAATTCATGTTAAATCGGGGGACGTAAAATCGGGGTTCACTGTACACTACACATTCACTTACATTATACATAAAAACCAATTGGGTGAGACCTACTTTAGAAATGACATACATACATGATGGGAATTAGGATTAGGTTAAGGTTAGGGTTAGCATTGGGATTGTTATAGCAGGGCTCGACACTAGCGCTGGCCCGATGGCCCGTGGCCAGTAAAACTGAACGTCGGGCCAGCAGAATTTTAGAAATGCAAAATTTTGGTGGACCCATCGAGCCACTAAACTTTCTAAGTGACTATGTAAGAAAAAGTATAATTTTCTTACGTGAAAATCTTGTGCGTGCGTACGTACGGTATGTGTGCATGTATATGTGTAGCTACAGTGTGTTTACATGACTACGTGGTGTACGTGTGCATGAGCCGCGATAGCTAGAACAATACGCAAACAATAGTTACAATACAATGCGCGTGACCGCTGCAATATGCAGGAATGAGATTGGAGAATTTAATTTCCAGCTGAAATTGAAATTAGCAAACAGAGGAGCAAGCAATGCGAGGACCGTAGGTCATGCTCCCCCGAATTTTTTTTTAAAAGAATGGTGCAATTTGGTGCATTCTAAGCTATTCTGAACACATTATAGGAAACTCTTGAATCACCTTTTCAAGTTGTCAAAAGGAACAAACGAATTATGAATAGGAAATCAGGGGCCTGAAAATAGAGTAAGTTTTTTTATTAAATGTCTAGACATAATGATATTTTTCTGTTTCCACCCGTCGCTTGCATTGTTTTACTCAGACATAAGCTGCCTTGCTGCGACGAGAATTGTATGAAAAAAACACAATGCGAATGGAACAATCAGTGCATAGTCATGCACACAACATGCACACAGCAACAGGTAAACCCGGCCCCAGGCCAGGGATGGTCGTTACGTGATCAGCTACCTCAAACGACTGCCCCTCTACTGCAGCCTGTGAACGAGGATTTTCTTTTCTGGTACACAAAAACAGATACACTGTATACTTCGCTGTCAGTCTACTGTCTACACTCTACAGTCTACAGTCAGGTGCTGTTGAGCAGTTGAGGGTATATATTTTAAATGTTTACATTGTTACCCCCCCTCCCAATTTTCTCAACGAATTTAGACGTTTCACAAAATCGACCCCTGGGACTGTCAAATCCGCGGATCCGCGGAAGAATCTCATCCCTGAATATGGTGTGATGCGATGTATGCGTACTATACGGTAGTTTGGGTCTCGTATGCGAGAGAACTTTACGCGTAAAAATATCATTCGAGTCTTCTGCATATAAAGTGAATGCGTGTCGTTTCTGTTCTAGTTTCTGCTTGTGCTCGTGGACCGGTTAGCATTCGTCATTGGTCCAGTGCATTGTAGCGTGCAGTGGAAGAAATCGATATCATAACACACGCAGCTCTGCGTACGTACGTATCAGTGTTCGAAATATAGTTAATGACCCTGTGACCTTGACATTGGGTGGAAGTGGCTCAGAATCAATAGGGTTCTCTCGCCCCATAAGATGCAACTGTGGACCAAGTTTAAAGTTTCTTCCTCTTACGGTTCCTCCTCGATTTTTAATGTTTTTCTTTGTTTTTTGGGGGGGCCAGTAACTTTGCTTTTCGGGCCACCAAAAATTGAAAATTCATGATTTTACTGGCCCGAACGGGCCACTAGAAAAAAAGTTAGTGTGGAGCCCTGGTTATGGTAATGAAGTATATTGACATCATCGTATATGTATTGAAGTCCTAAAGTGGGCTCTAGCGAAATCAATGTATTAGATAGTAACGTGACGATACTGCATGCCCACAATTTCAGATGCTGCAACAATATTATCCAAACAATTAATCCAAAAAACTAACAGAACTATGTATATATCTATGTAATACATCAAATCGTTCTATATTTTTCATGTTAAAACTAGATGAACCTGCTCACAATTTCACAGATATTGTCAAAATTATCAATTGCTTGCATATAACAGTGACGTAACCAAACTATATACACAACATACCACCCCTTACGAACTTACAATGTTACATATCCCATATTTACCTGTTGGACACATGAGGAGCACGTATTCCCGGGGAGACTGGTCATCCAATAACGGATCATTGGCATGATTCAGCAGCCACTGTGCTGCTTCCTGTGCTGTACCGTTTCCTGTTGCTGCAACAGCCTTCTCCGCTCTCTCCTTCGAGAAGCCCATCTGGATCAATACCTGAAAAAATGTTGCAGCTAGTATAATGCATGCATAAAATTGATCGATAAGTAATGGTACTGCGGCAGTACCGGTCGGTGAAAATGAAAATGTTGAGTCTATGCAATCACAATCATCCCATCAAATCAATGCACGGCTACACCATCATGGCAAACCCGGTCCAAGCCTAGTTTAGCACCTCAGATTAGTGACATAATAGTGTAGCATATGGCCCGTAGTCCGAGTTTCCTCTGACCAATGGCAATGACCACACCAAACCACCAAAATCGTCGGTGTGGGCATTGGTCAGAGGAAATTCGGACAAATTGCGGGGATGCCAAACTAGCTTTGCTCCGCAAAGGCCGATGCATTGCAATGCCATGGTAAAGTTCAACCTACCTGCACAGAAGAAAAACACCGTTTCACTGTCTGACTCTGAGGGGTGAAGTTTTTAGACCGTCTTCTTGGTGGACTTGTCGAGCCATAGCCCGTTACCATAGCCATAGTTTCGTTACGTTCGTAACGTATTTGCAGAGTGAGTGGTACAGCTGGGTACGGAAAGGTTATATTATAGTTATATAGTTTGTTTGCTTCAGGGGTTCTTTCTCGGGTCACTGAGGTAATTCGACCGTAACGCGACAAAGCCACCGCGGCTACATTGTAGTAGACTGGTACTCGCTCCCATCTCGATTACTCGATGGGTTACCCATCGAGTAACTAAGCCGAGAGGTGGGACCGGGTACCAGTCTACATTAGTAAGCCTACATGATACTCCGAAACGGACCGAAAGGGACCAAGAACTCGACGGACATCATAACTATATAATTGACCGGCAAAGGTTTTAACTGGGGAGATTTAATGCTACTAATCATCGTAATTTTATTTTGTTACTTGAATAGCTCAAAATGACAATAAGGACCTAAAGAATTATAATTAATATTAAATGGAAAAACATAAAACGTGAAATAACCGAATGGTATTTTGTTAGTGCTGATCGCGCCCTCTAGCGGATCACTATATCTCCCTGTGAAAAATCATAATAAAATTCCATCAAAATTCATTAGTAAATATATTCCTCGTGTTACTGGTCACAACGGTCGTATGAACACAAAAGAGGAGATCATACAAGACTAGAACAACAGCTATAGCCTTGCGCTGTAGTCGTAAAATCAAATATGTCGAGTATCGAATATGTCACATAATGAATAACAAAACCCTGGCCTATGTAAAAACCGTACCGCGGCGAGTGAGTGTAAACCAAAGATCGTAGAGTGAACTACGAAACTAACGAACCTACGGCACTCTAGAATCTTTGGTGTAAACTGTGTCAGTGTGTGGTGTAGAGTGCACTGCTAATGCAATGGCAATGCGTGGTATCGACCGCGGCGTGACATCAACAAAGCGGTCATTTCTGTAAGTTGCGTATAGCTATATTCACCTAGCTGCTTCGGCCCAAGGATAGAGAACTTGGGTCGCAATAAAACCAATGTGCCTAACCGGGATGACATTGGTTTTATTGGGACCCATGTTCTCCATCCTTGAACCGCTGCTTCAATGAAATGGAGGGATAAGAAATCATTTATAAATTATAGTGGTATTTAGGGTAATACGGTACCGAGGAGCGTACCCAGTGTACGTCTCCGGTGTCACGGTCTGAGATTACCCAGTCTGAATTACCTAGCGGCTACTCTCACACACTACACGCCAACACACATCACACACACACACACCGTGTGTGTAGTCGAGTTCCCGCCCCACCGGCGAGTCCGAGTCCGAGTCCGAGTCCGCGACCAGCCCGATCGCGAGTCGCGAGTCCGATCGCGAGTCCGAGGTCGCACCACCCGAGTCGCGTCGACACGCACCCGAGTCGAGTTCGAGACCGGAGTCCCGGTTTTGATAAAAAAAGAAAAGGGGGGCACAGACCGAAAAGGCCATGTCACCTTCTATGTATGTGTTTGTTCAATAATGGGGGGGGTTTTCCTGTCCGCTGGAATCTGTCACTTGTTTGCATAAGAAACGAAAGACCGATAGAACTTGCAGGTCAGTCGACACTTTGGGACCAGCATATTTGTTGTCGACTTAGGAAATACCGTGTGTGGAAAGTTAAAATAAAATAAATAAAATTGTGCAATTATGCATTGTTTACGCTACGAACATATCGATCTGTATGTAGAATGCTTAGATTAGTGGGCCATCATCCGACTTGCTTATGAGATTTGATCTGGAAGCGCACCGTACGCATCGTAACATTCGAAAGTGTATTAGTCAGCCCGAAACACACAGAGACACGAGTTGCATACGTAAACGCTTTCAAGGTAAACGGATCCATTTGTGGTTTCACGGAAGGACACGCTTGTTTGAAGCCAAATGAGAGAGGTGCTAGATTAGTACCTAATACGTAGTACCGTACTCTTCGAAGTGGTAGAGGTCATATAGTAGTGACCTATAGTACTCGCACATGAGGTTCATGACATCGATTTCTCCCTTTCTGCTGCTTATAATTCACTTGCCGCCAGCCCAGTAGCAGACGATTGATTAACCGGCCGCGCACTGTGTCACATTTTATGCCCGTGTTGAATAGCGAATGATGCGCGTCGAACGTGCTATCGGCCCACGCGCGATTTAAAGCGCGCAACAGCAATCTACGAGCTACTATGTATGTAGTGCCTCGAGCCGTCTCGACGCGAGTCTCGATCCGGAGGGCTCGCGTCCGAGTCCCGAGTCCGCGTCATTGACTCCGAGGCCGAGACCGAGACCGGAGACCAAGGAAACCTGTCTGCGAGACCGGTCTCCGAGACAAGACCGGTCATCGAGACCTACAACAGATGACACCACACACACACAGCACACACACCTCACATCAATTGACATCACTTCGCCTTGGTGATTCTCCCGAGTTTAACGCAAGCCAGTGAGATAAACACCGAAACCTGGTGTTTTATGTTGGCTAAGTGGAGTCCTCGGTACTGGAAGAAGATATTGGTTGTGACAATCATAAACTGCATGCTAAATCTTCAGCTGGTTTACCTACTACGTGTTTACAGATTACCTTCGCACCAAGGGCAAATGGTTTGTCCAGATTGTAACAAAACAATGGCTATCATTAAAAGGCAAAGTTACCAACCGGCCGTAACTCGAAATTATGTGATGTAATATAAAATTGTGATATGCTTGTAGGTTTAGGATTAAAATGATTCGTATTGCATCGATAGTGTATGTTTCCACGGACTTGTTTCTAACAGTGTTTGTTTCTAGAATATATATAGAAGCTTCGTGAACTAGTTTGTTCATCGTGATTACTAATTAGTAGCATAGACCTAAGTGTGTTTCAAGACTTGTTTATTTAGTACCTTATCTGGTAGAACGTAATTAATCAGGTTGCGTGGAGTTGAGGAGGGAAGCAGGAGGGAGATAGAGAGGAGGAGGAACGAGACAGAGAGAGAGAGGAGCGGAGGAGTGAAGGGAGAGAGACGAGAGAGAGAGAGAAAGGAGAAGACAGAGAGAGAGAGGCGGAGAGAAGGGAGGGGAGAGAGAGGAGGCAGGAAGGAAGAGTGGGGAGAGAGCGCGGAGGAGAGCCGAGAGGGAGGGAGGAGAGAAGAGGAGAGCAGAGAGGGAGGAGAGAAGACAGCGAGCGATGAGAGAGAGAGGGAGGAGAGACCGAGATCAGAGAGGGAGAGCGACAGAGAGAGCGGAGGGAGGAGAGACAGAGACAGAGAGGAGGAGCGGACAGAGAGAGAGAAGAGAGAGGAGGAGAGAGAGAGAGAGGGGCAGAAAGACAGAGAGCAACGAGGAGGAGAAAAAGAAGAGCAAGAGAGGGAGGAGGAAGAGGACAGAGAGCGAGAGAGGGAGAGGAGGAGAGCACGAGAGAGAAGAGAGGGAGGAGGAGGAGAGACAGAAGAGGAGAAAAAGAGAGGGAGAGGAGGACGCGACAGAGAGAGAGAGAGAGAGAAGAGGAGAGAAGGGAGGGAGAGGAGAAGAGACAGAGAGAGAGAGGGAGGAGGAGAGACAGAGAGAGAGGAGGAGGAGGAGAGACAGAGAGAGAGAGGGAGGAGGAGGAGAGACAGAGAGAGGAGGGGGAGGAGGAGGACACAAAACATCAAGAAGAGATGAGGAGAGAGAGACGGGAGAGGAGAGACGAGAGTGAGAGACGAGGGTGAGGAGGAGAGAACAACGAGAGAGAGGGACAGAGAGAGACAGAGAGAGAGAGAAAGAGAGAAGAGAGAGAAGAGAGAGAAGAGAGAGAGAGGGAGGAGAGAGAGATGAGAGGGAGCGAGAGACAGAGAGAAGAAGAGAGAGGAGAGGGAGGAGGGAGGAGAGACAGAGAGCCGAGGAGGAGAGGAGGCAGAGACAGAGAGCAAGAGGAGAGACAGAGAGGAGACATAGGATGGAGGAGGAGAGGAGGAGAGACAGGGTAGAGAGGATAGAGAGGGGAAAGAGGAGAGACAGAGAGAGAGAGAGCTATGAGAGATGAGAGCGGGAAGACAGAGAGACCAGAGAGGGGGAGAGCAGAGAGAGAGAGAGAGCAGGAGAGAGAAGAGGCGGAGAGACAGAGAGGGAGGAGGAGAGACAGAGACAAGAAGGAATTGACTTGACAGGTTAAGTCCTCAACTTCATAAGCGTCATCATACAACATTTGAAATCTGGACATAGAAGAACAGTAGGTTAAGAAACTGCTCGCAATAGAAGAATATATGAACAGTACAGTCATAAAGTCGGGTACCCTGTGAAATATTTAATTTATCATCATTTCCTCAAATCATTCATCAGTGAAACGCTGCTGTGCTCATTGCCTTAAACTCCAATTTTCCATTCTTAGAGTCTGTAGCCACATAAGGTCTGGCGTCATACAGAGGTCCGTAACATCTGTCGGGTGTGAATGCCATCTCCTCTGTGACTCACTTCTCATGTTCTCCTGATTAGTTATAAGCAGGCAAGGTATCGAAAGAATTCTCATCTTTTTCCCTATCAGAATAGGTATAGTACATCCGCTATCCTACAATAATTCACGCATTTTCAGATTTTCGTCGTGAAATGTTGGAGATCTCTCTTAAAGCTGAACTTTCCACGCGTATCCAGTCGACAGAAGTCGCTTACCATGATGCCAACATGGCCGCGCTTGGTTTTGATAACGCAAAAAACGGTTGGCGGGCAAGGGTCTCTGTTACATACATGTTACAGCCATTTCAAATACTACATATATATTTAACTTTAATATATATAATTTGATACGTAGGTAGTATACTTTGGTACACAACTTTATACTTAAATTAAAGGGATCCTTTACTCTAGGTTCTAGGGTTATTTTCAGTTAATTTAGGTTAAAATTTTGCTACATAAAAAGTCTCATGGTTCAATCGCCATTAGAAATTTTTTTTTTTAATGTTTTAAAACTAACGACTACAGTGATTACAACGACGGTGGCGCCACTCAAAGTGCACGATCTGAAAAGTTGCGCAAAACGACTTTTCAGCTAAGGGCTACAGACCGAGGGTGTTTCTTATTTGTTAATTTAAAAGCAAAAGGATTGTAATATATCTTATAAACGACATATAGTTTCAGTTATATTATGGATAAATTTGTCCTAAAATGAACATTGTTTGGTTAAATAGCATTTAGGTATAAATATAATTGCACATTTGTGATTAGCCTTCGGTCTGTAACGTGCAACTGTTTCAGGGTGGCAGCACGGTCGCGGGTGTCAATGGCGCCGTTCAAATTTCGTAGCGTTGATGTATAATTAATTATAACAATTAAATTAGGTATCTAGTAACAAGTACGTGTGGGTATAGACGATTTGTTATACAGTAAGTACAGTTGTATGCAGTAAAATCCTAGAGTCTAGTATCCCTTTAATTTACATTTGCATGTTTGGGATCCTATTACATATAAGTTCGCAATCAAGACTTAGTGCATATTGAGGTATAGTATTTATAAGTGGTTCCTATCATAAACTGTGGAATATAGAAGCCCTTTTACCATAAAGTTTGCTCATATTGTTATTTGTTTGTGCTATATACTTTTCAATGTTCATATAACATGTTTAATATTGGCTTTCATTGCTGAAAAAGTTGGTCTAACGTTTTCAAGTCTGCATCTATAAATGGTGAACTTAGATATGTGTATACACAAGTTGACGACGATTAATATCTAAAAATTAATTTCCATCTTCCATCTCTATTATTTCCATGATCGTGCCATGATCATGATGCAGCAGTTTTAGTTATTGGTGGTAAGATGTAATGTCATCACAAAAAACCAAATGTGCCATTTCTGCAACAGTATAGAACCAATAACAAAAGACTAGGATACAACTATTTTTTGCATTTGTAGAAAATCTTCGGTGTCTTGGGGTTGGAGGAATATACCGGTAACTAGAGGAATGCACGTCACTGCTGTAGCAAGAGACAATACAAGCTCGAACGAATGGCTGATAAGACAGAGTCGAGACCCCTACGTGAAAATGGCAAAGACAAAACATTATCGTGCACGCAGTGCTTTCAAACTCATTGAGATTGATGACAAGTACAGGTATATATATATATATATAGTACAGTCTTCATGAAAAACTCTGAGCTACTAGCCCTTCGGGCAAGTATTCTGTAAAATGTACATGCCCGAATGACATTCTAGTTGCCCATATATTTGCATGAATATTTTTGGAATATTGAGTAAAGAAGTGTACACCAGATAACTTCTAGACACTGTTCGTTTCCTGTGTTAACATTTTGTTATTTTAAATTAAGAATTTAAATGGCCAGTTTTTAAAGCGGGCAAATGAGCTTGCAATGTTTACATGCCTGCCGAGGTTTCTACACGTCTCCGGCTTCGGACACCTGGCTAAATTCGAAGACACACACATATAT
>NW_014577098.1:423030-427311 GCF_000485595.1 Priapulus caudatus | reverse complement strand
TTGAAATCTGAGGCCAAATTTGCGGTTATTACGCGAGTATATACGGTACACTTTATTGACAGCATTTAAAATTAGTGCCAACCCAGAGGCACGATGCCAAGTTTTTGCTTCGGCCACCACCTCTACGAAACTGCCGGTCCTCCTAACCGGCACTTTTCCCCCTCATATTACGCTGAAATACTACGGTTATCGCAACGGCAGTTTAGACAGACTTGTAAACGGGAGCTCATTCTACTTCGCTCCGTTCCTGAAAGTAGACGGGATATCCAAAACATCTAGAGCCGAGGGCATGAACTCCCTCAACGCTTGATTCGCCACACGAACAAAACCTCGTGACAGTCTAAGAAATCGATTGTGGCCTGTAGCGTAGCCCAGTGTTTTTATGACCGCATAACAATAAGTTAACAATCCGAGAAGCGAGCAATGCGAGCACCGTAGGTGATCGCCATGCTAGGGGAGGTCTGGGAAATTTTTAAAACAATGGTGCAATTTGGTGCATTCTAAGCTATTCTGAACACATTATATGACTCTTGAATCACTTTTTCAAGCTGTCAAGAGGAACAAACAAGCTTCTGGGAAAGGTTTTACTTTCGTTTTTCTCCTTCCCAGTCCTTGGTACCCCCATGCATAGATCAATGCTGCCGCATATCCGCAAAGTTACAAGTGCCTAGAATCTTGAAGTATATACAGTTTACATTTCTTCTAGATATCTAACTGAACAAAAATAGTCGACTTTCTACGTAAAGAAAAGTGCCGAATTCAGTTAACAGCTTTGATTACATGCGTGTCAGGTGTCACTGGTCGTGCCCTCACTCCCCACGATAAGCCCTGCGACATATGCAACCCGCCAACCACCCAAAAAAATTTCACCGCCTCGCTCACCTTCTTGGCCAGGGGAAACACTGATATATATATATATAATTATATATTATACATGGTGTTTTGTTGTGATTTGTCTGTAGTTTTATTATGTCGATCATAAGTAAATCATCTCAAAAATGAACATAACAGACGGGTTGTTGTAGGTTTCTTAAACCTGGTAGTGTCGTTGTGGACTGTGGTGCATCACCAGGAGCATGGACGCAAGTGGCTGTTCAGCGAGTCAACGCTGATTCAAGAGGTGGGAGATTGTGTTCATTGTTTTAAACCACAATTAATGAAGACCAAGTCTGATTGTGATTGCCTCATCTTACTATTAGGTGATGTTCCTTGCTCAGTACGACGAACATATGACATCTTATACGTTCCATTGTAAAAAATCACCCAACATTTGCAATTATTGTGACAAAAGCATTTGATGTAATCTGTGAGAATATATATTAATATATTATATTATTGGTGGTTAGGGCAAAACATGGTGCTTGTTAAAGTTGGTCAACCTCGCAGCTAAATGCATATATATATAAAATATATATAACTGTGAGCTTGCATATGTTGCAAAAATTCACGACGACTCATTTGTATTGCTACTTTCATAACATTTCTTCTCGAAATATAAACGAAATTACTTCTCTTACGAACGTAGCACCACAGTGATGTTTACACATCCGTGATACAGCGAAGCGATCAGCTCGATTCATTAACAGTTTCTTTCTATGATAAAACAAGTTATAATTCATTAGTCGATGTTTATTGAGTACAAAATTGTGAAATTTGTTTAAATCATATCGTTATCTATATTACTTATGCAATCAGGAAACAAGCAGCGTAGGGCTACTGCTAGCTGTGTAACAAAACCGCGTCCGGCAGACTTTTCAAAATAGTAAACTTCGGAGCACTTTTCTGGCTCAATGAGAACATTTCGTGCTCACAGTAGGTCTATATAGGCTTTTTGTTGCGAGGTTTATCTATTTTAAGGGATACTTAAGATTCCCTGGCTAACAGTATGCTCTTATGAATTCATCTGTAAACAGACAAAACCAACAAGGTTGGCCGGGTGATATCCATCGACCTGTTGCCGATTCACCCCATAGAGGGCGCCACGATGCTCGAGAAGTGCGACCTGACGAGTTCGGAAACCCAGCGGAAGGTCGAAGCGCTGCTAGGTGGCGCCGGCGTAGACGCGCTGATCAGCGACATGTCGCCGAACGCTACGGGGATGCAGCAGTTGGACCACGAGCTGATTGTGCGGTTGTGCTACCACGCGCTCGCGTTTGCTCACCGCGTGCTCGCGCCGCGCGGGGTCCTGCTCTGTAAGTCGTTCGACGGCGGCGACAGCCAGCGACTGCTGCGCGATCTTCGCAAACTATTCGACGTCGTGAAGACGGTGAAGCCGCGTGCGAGCCGGAGCGACTCCGTCGAGTCATTCTGCTTCGCGGGCGGATTCAAGGGCCGAGCAAAGACGGGTGTGTCCTGATACTCGCCGCGTCTCTGACACTCGAGGCTGCACTGATGTTGAGGTTTCCACTGGCGTGCAGAGTAGGTTTGAAACTGGGAGTCTGAGAGATGAGATCTGGCAGGAGTTTGAACATTCGCGTGTCCTGACGTCTTTTTCTTTTGAATGAGAGCATTGTATGTCGTGACTTTTATTCGTACATTAATTTGCGAGTTTTTCTAACGATGTATTCCAAGATGTTCAACAGTAATAGTCGAGGTTGAATGATGGACAAATATGTTGTACAAGACACAGAATGTACATACGATTTACGATAGCATAAAAAGAATGCAAACGTCGTGCCAAATCAAGTTAACAAGTTTTATTTTATAAAACAATAATAATAATAGTAATAATAATAATAATATACCCAGTGGAAAGTATGTCACGAGCTTGATCATCTACACATTTACCAGACCTGTATGTCTTCTCGAGCTTTGGTCGCCGATGGTAAGGTGCACAGGAAGTATTTATGTACATGCACAGAAGAAGTGCTTCAGTGCTTGTGGCATACACACAGAAAGTGCTTTCGGGGTAATGTTTAAGGGAGCCACGATTATTCACAAGAATAGTTTGAGAACAGTTGGAGTATTTACTGAAATTAGACCACTGGCAGAAAATGCAACTTAATTTTGGATTGGCATTGCTGTAGACCCAAGATGGCTGCCAGCATTCATAAACATTCAAGTATCAAATTAGCAATTGTTGAACATTTGGCATGTGCAGATTGCACAGAACTAATGCTCTGCAATATCTGTTGTTAGAATGGTCTCGTTCATACTGAGCCATAGCTTAAGGATACTGTTAGGGTTGGGAGGTGATTTTCGGTCGAAATTTCAATATCCACTATTTGATAGATCGCACCCATTGGCAGCTATGCATACGTAGAAATTATGTATGTAGCCTTCCAAACACTTCCAAATCCTTGCATTAGTAAATTCTTAACATAGGCATTCAATTATGGGAAATTTAGAAAAGTGCTAATATCTCCCTTGTTAGAAATACCGAAGTTGCTGATTTTTCAAATGCTATTTCTCGAAACACAACTCCGATTCCAAACATTTTTGTTACGTTTCAATACTAACATACCAAAGGAAAAAAGTGTCCCTGGAATTTTGTTTAAATATATTTTACAAGTTATGGCTGTTTGTTTACGAAATTGTTGCGTTTTGAAATTCACTACAAATTTTCCTACATCTTTTAAACTTATTTCCTAAATTAAAGCGTTTAAAAAAATTCCAGGGACCCTTTTTTAGTTCATATTATGAACAACTTATGGTTAAAAGTTTAGGTCCCAACTCTGCTGTTTCTGAGAAATAAAAAAAGCATTTTTTTGTATAAATTCACAATTTTTGCCGTCCCATAATTAGCGATGAATTAAAAAAAAAATCCATCGAGAGCGTAGAGAGATATCTCTCTTATGTAATGGATATGAGTTTGATTAAATTTGATGAGCAGTTATGTTGCAATGCCCTTTACAGTGTTACCCGTCCGTCCTAACAGTAACAGTTTCAAAAAGTTAGTGAATGCTGGGATGGGGCATATCGCGGTAAGAGTGAAACATGGCTGTCACGTTGTATGAACATAAACATAAAGAGACCATTTCTGCTTTTTTTGAGTTTTTTCGAAGTCGCTTTTTGTAGCGGATTGGTGGCAAATCAGACACGTCACAATCGCCCGTTTTGGCAAACATGATTGCTCCTGATACCGTCACTGATTGGCTTGTCGGCTTATGATTAACACCCCATTGTGGGAGCAGTAGGAACCAAAATCCAAAGCATAACCGTACCTACCTTTGGTTCTAAATTACATTTCACTGTAGGTTATCATCGTACGTATGAAATCTCTCTCTCTCTCTCTCTCTCTCTCTCTCTCTCTCTCTCTCTCTCTCTCTCTCTCTCTCTCTC
>NW_014577098.1:417750-420515 GCF_000485595.1 Priapulus caudatus | reverse complement strand
TATTACGCGAGAATATACGGTACACTTTATTGACAGCATTTAAAATTAGTGCCAACCCAGAGGCACGATGCCAAGTTTTTGCTTCGGCCACCACCTCTACGAAACTGCCGGTCCTCCTAACCGGCACTTTTCCCCCTCATATTGCGCTGAAATACTACGGTTATCGCAATAGCAGTTTAGACAGACTTGTAAACGGGAGCGCATTCTACTTCGCTCCGTTCCTGAAAGTAGACGGGATATCCAAAACATCTAGTGTTTTGTTGTGATTTGTCTGTAGTTTTATTATGTCGATCATAAGTACATCATCTCAAAAATGAACATAACAGACGGGTTGTTGTAGGTTTCTTAAACCTGGTAGTGTCGTTGTGGACTGTGGTGCATCACCAGGAGCGTGGACGCAAGTGGCTGTTCAGCGAGTCAACGCTGATTCAAGAGGTGGGAGATTGTGTTCATTGTTTTAAACCACAATTAACGAAGACCAAGTCTGATTGTGATTGCCTCATCTTACTATTAGGTGATGTTCCTTGCTCAGTACGACGAACTTATGACATCTTATACGTTCCTTTGTAAAAAACACCCAACATGTGCAATTATTGTGACAAAAGCATTTGATGTAATCTGTGAGAATATATATTAATATATTATATTATTGGTGGTTAGGGCAAAACATGGTGCTTGTTAAAGTTGGTCAACCTCGCAGCTAAATGCATATATATATATAAAATATATAACTACTGTGAGCTTGCATATGTTGCAAAAATTCACGACGACTCATTTGTATTGCTACTTTCATAACATTTCTTCTCAAAATCTAAACGAAATTACTTCTCTTACGAACGTAGCACCACAGTGATGTTTACACATCCGTGATACAGCCAAGCGATCAGCTCGATTCATTAACAGTTTCTTTCTATGATAAAACAAGTTATAATTCATTAGTCGATGTTTATTGAGTACAAAATTGTGAAATTTGTTTAAATCATATCGTTATCTATATTACTTATGCAATCAGGAAACAAATAATTATAGTGTTTTCGTTTCAGGAACTATTTGCACTAGCGTAGGGCTACTGCTAGCTGTGTAACAAAACCGCGTCCGGCAGACTTTTCAAAATAGTAAACTTCGGAGCACTTTTCTGGCTCAATGAGAACACCGAAGGAGGAGTGGAGGGAGAGAAGCGCGAGAGCGAGACGACGAGCCGCAGGAGCAGGAGCAGAGACGAGAGAGCAGAGAGAGAGAGAGAGAGAGAGAGAGAGAGAAAGAGAGACGAGAGAGATGAGATGAGAGAGAGAGAGAGACGAGAGAGCAGCAGCAGAGAGAGAAGAGTTCATAACGTACGATGAATAACACAGACCTCCAGAAATGTAATTAGAAAACCAAAGTAGGTACGGTTATGCATTGGATTTGGTGTTCCTACCTGCTCCCACATCAATGGCGTTTCTACTCTTCGGTTCCTCTTCGATTTAATTTTGTTTTATTCTTTAATTTTTTTAATTTTTTTTGTTAAATTTTTGGGTATTTTTTTTTTAATTCAAAATCTCAAACACGGAAAATTCACAACATATATAAAGCCGACAAGCATCAGTGACGGTACTCAGGAGGGCAATCATGTTTGCCAAAAACGGGCGATTGTGACGTGTCTGATTTGCCACCCAATCCGCTACAAAAAGCCGACTTCGAAAAAAGTCAAAAAAAAGAGAAAGGGGGTCGCTTTATGTTTATGTTTCAGACAACCGTGACAGCCATGTTTCACCTTTCTACCGCAAATATGCCCCCATCCCAGCATTCACTAACTTTTTGAAACCTGTTTCCTGTCTAGAACGGACGCGCGAACACTGTAAAGGGCATTGCAAACATAACTGCTCATCAAAATTTAAATCAAACTCAATATCCTTACATAAGAGAGAGTATCTCTCTACGCTCTGGATGGATTTTTTTTTTTAATTCATTGCTAATTATCGGAACGGCGCAAAAATTTGAATTTATACAAAACAAATGCTCTCTTTTATTTCTCAGCAAACAAGCCAACGCAGTTCGGGACCTAAACTCTGTTAACCATCAAGTACTGTTCATAATATGAACTAAAAAAGGGGCTCGTCTGGAATTTTCTTAAATGCTTTAATTTACGCGAAATGAAGCTTTAAAAGATCGTAGGAAAATTTGTAGTGAATTTCACAAACGCAAACAATTTCGTAAACAAACAGCCATAACCTTGTAAAATATCTTTAAACAAAATTCCAGCCGGACACGTTTTTTCTTTGGTAATGTTAGTATTATTGAAACAGCTTAACAAAAATGTCGGGAATCGGCTAGTTGTGCTTTCTGAGAAATAGCATTTTGAAAAAATCAGCACTTCGGCAATTCTAACAAGGCGAGCATATTAGCACTTTTCTAAATTTCCCATAAATTGAACTGCCTATGATAAGAACTTGACTATGCAAAGGATTTCGGAAGTGTTTGCCGGAGCGCTACATACATACAATTTCTACATATGCAATAGCTGCAATGGGTGCGATCTATCAAAGGAGTGAGACTATTGAACAGTTTGATCCGAAAATCACCTCCCAACCCTAACAGTATCCTTAAGCTATGCGCTCAGTATGAAACGCAGGACCATTCTACAACAGATATTGCAGAGATTAGTTACTGTGCAATCTGCCACATGCCAAATGTCAACATTGCCTAATTTGATACCTTGACATGTTTATGATGCTGGCAGCCATCCTTGGGCGGGGTCTACAGCAATGCAAATCATCTCTTTTATT
>NW_014577098.1:407577-417210 GCF_000485595.1 Priapulus caudatus | reverse complement strand
CCTCTCTCTCTCTCTCTCTCTCTCTCTCTCTCTCTCTCTCTCTCTCTCCTCCTCCTCTCTCTCTCTCTCTCTCTCTCTCTCTCTCTCTCTCTCTCTCTCTCACGCACTGTCTCGCTCTCAATCTACATATCTATCTATATATTTATATATAGATATAGATATATATATCTCTTCTTCTCGCTTTCTCTCTCGCGCTCTCTCTCTTTGATGTCGCTCATGTGATAAAACTTTTGAATAAATACATATCGGAATATTATTAACAGTCACAGGTAGATTTATTTACCTGTACGGTCTACATAATTACGAGCAGGGGCAGGGGGAGATAAAATACTGTACAACCATAGCTCTATGTACATAAACGTATGGTACATAAGGGTTAGCAGATGCGTGCATTCTAGTCTCTGCGTTCGTCACGTTTCTCGGTGGAACAAGTATGGCAACTACAAATTCAGATACTCCACTCATTTATCTATCTAAATCGAATGTCTGGATTTTGAATGTACATATGTCTCGCTGCTCCGACTTTATCAATTCTATCACTTCTGAGGATTTACTCTCGTGATGTCTTGTTGCGTATTGCACATATCGCACGCAAGTTACTGCTGTGTGCGTGCGCGCCCTACTGGCTTATGATGTGCAGTAAGAGTAAAATTATATAAAAGTGCAAATAGACTGCATCAGGAACTTATATATCGTGATAGAAGCGTCCCTAACTGTAGTAGTATTAGTATTAGTATGACTGCTCTATACAGAAATAAGAGAAACATCGAATTCCCGAGACAGTGTCAGCAATATGTGCACAAGATATAGTTTCGGGCCTTACGTCCACGACAGCTAGTATAGATACAGGATGACATCTTGTGGCATGACATGATTCGGATGGGCTTGTCGTGAATTCGTCGTCACTACGGCTGATAGGGTCTATGTCCCCTAGGGTACTATGGGAGGGTACCCTGGGTACGGTTCGATATATCGGAAAGTACCTCGGGGTACTATACGATATGTCGCTGCGTACCCTGCATTGTCCCACCGTACCCTGACTTTCACACACACACAGTCTGTGAAACAGCAAAAATATTGAGATTAATTGATGAATCATCAATTAATATGAATAATTTAGAAAAATGAATAAAAGCTAGTAGTCTCGTAGTTTAATGTTATCATTGTAATACTATCATTACCATAAATAAAAATGGTTTGATATTGACATCAAATATAAAAAAATCAATATGCACGTGACGGCGGTAATACCTCACACACCAGTATAGGGGAGAAGCGTAAAATGTTGTCATCCACTAAAAATTATCATTTTTCTGCAAAACCATATGTATATGGTTCTGCATGATTTTCATGATCAGTTGGCTGAAAGTCAGGGTACGGTGGGACAATGCAGGGTACGCAGCGACATATCGTATAGTACCCCGAGGTACTTTCCGATGCATCGAACCGTACCCAGGGTACCCTCCGATAGTAGCATGGGAGACATTAGACCCTATCAGCGTCACTACGCACGACGAAAAATGGCCGCGAATGCGGTTACAGTGTTTGTAGGCACAGGTTCGGGTTAGCATGTCCCCCGATAAGGAAAGAAGTTCAGTAAAGCGCACAAATGAATTCATTATGTAATTGCTGTGTGATATATAGGCGTTCAGGACACCCAACTCATCGGCATTGTAATTTGGGTGTAGAGATGTCCCTGGCGAGATGCAGTACTGCATTTGTTACAAACATTAGTGGAGTTCTCCATCGTTATCTAACAACAACATATGCAACTTCTGTACAAATAAAATAGCCAAACTTAGATCACAGATTTAAGATCATTAAAAAGCAATATTGCATCGGGAGCGTGCAGCTGGTCTCCTTGCAAATAAGAACTTGCAACCAAGCAGTCGTGCTTTAGCCTGCCTTCGAAAACGAATTGTCAACGCATTCACAATCAGGCGCAGGATATAGGTATAGCAGGAATGGCTGACGGCGACCACTGGTGGATCTGTAGCTGCCGCTTAATGAATTGCCGTTACTAAATATCCACACATTATGACTCGATACTCATTGGTAATGATTGAATACTATATGCTGTATTATAGATGCTGATGACCGAGTTTTAATAAACCCAGCGCAGATATACGAGCTTCAGGGAGAAGCATGCATGCTGTGTGTTTGGAGGGCGAGGGTAATGGGGCGAGTATTCTTCTATAATTTTTTATCTGGATGCTTCTAAAATGTTACCCCAACAATCTCGCGAGAACTGTTACATGGGTAATATTGGTCAAGAGAATAAGGGCATATCAGTATTGCGTAGGCATCTTAGATTTTACTGTGGAAAAGTCGTACACACATGCACGTACGTACGTCCGCACGCACGCACACAGCATATGGTATTCAGTCATTGCCACTGCTGGCATGGCAACTCCTTGCCGGTAAAATAAATGTAATAAATACAATTTCTACTATCATTGAAAGTAGTGTGGAGATTTGATTAGGCGAAGCTTGATCTGACATGACCGATAAATTTAATGTAGATCGCTGAAAGATGTCCTTTTTGTCGTTGTGGATCGAGAATTACCAAGACAGCTTTCCGAATAAGTCCTCGTAACAGAATAATATAATCACGCATGAAAAATGACCAGACACTGCCGCTGCGAAAAGGCTGAACATAATATATCCCGATGGTCGTCTCTGCATTCTCTGTAGTCGTACTATGCGTAGTGCTGCGATGTGGGGTGCCCCGAACTATTGAAGCTGGCATTCGAAAACCACGCGAGTAACGTGTGACTGAAATTCTCTGTTCCTTCTGCGATGCAACGTCTTTTGGCATCATCGGGGCGATGCCGCTGTCCAGACATCACAAAACGCCCTCGCGCATGCTCTGTGGCGCCATCTGTCCGGCCGGGAGCGAATCGTGTAATCCCGTCGCGTCGTCGGGCGCGATCGATTCGCTATCGTTATCACAATGTCTCGAAGTGTCGTCACGCTTTGGCTTACAATTATGTCGCGAATCTACGTGATTGCCGACTCTACCAGGGGGCGCTGTCGGGTGCTCGTCGCCCGACAACACGTATTTGCCCGCCGACAATGGTTTTACGCAGACGCCCGGCAGCGTGTCCGTCGGCACCGTCTTCTGAGCGTCCGCACCGGAATCACACGACTGGTCGTTTCTGTTGGCCGCCGCCAGGGCGGCGCCACGATGCGCCGTCTCCGCCAGCACCGCCGGCGTGGGCGCGACCGCACACGGTGCCCCCCGGCGAGATGTGCTCTCAGTCTGGTCGGCGTCCATCCGCAATGTGTCGCCGCGCAAAACGTCGACGCCAGATGGCGACACCGTAGTGCGCGCGTCTGTCTTCCCGTCGCGCCCCGCGCTGCGGCGTGCCTGCTGCAGCGCCCTCACGAGCGACGCGTCCAGGTAGTTGGAGTAGTCGTAGACGTTGGGCACGCTGCGGTGCGGGCGCGCCGCGCTGCGGGGCACACGCAGCCGGTCCGGCAGGCTCCGCTTGCTCACGTTGTGTGGATGCTTGCGCTGCGGCGACGGCGTCACGCTCCCCCCGCCGCCGCCGCCGCCGCTCCCACCACTGCTGCCGCCAGAGCTGTTGCTGTGGCCGCATGACGTCACGTCCGCGAGTGACGCGTGGCCGTCGGCCGTCGGCTCGCTATCCACGGTGGCACCACCTGCCGAGTCGGTGTCGGTGGGGGCGCCACTTGGCGCGTCGCTGTCGGCGGGGTCTCTGTGCAGGACCGGGGTGCACTGGGAGCTGGTCGCCAGTGATAGTTCATTCTCTTCAAGGTAGATGTCGCTAGGCGAAGCTGATTCCTCGGCTGAAAGACAGCGAAGACAGATAGGTGAGATAATTATACGTATTTATTTATTATAGTTTTATTACCTCGGCCAAGGAAGTTATTTTCTCGCCCCTGTTAGTTTGTTTGTTGGATTGTTTGTTTGTCTGTCAACAGGATATCTCAAAAAGTTACGGACGGATTTTGATGAAATTTTGTGGACGGGTTCGTCTTGGGCCAAGAACCAAGATTTTGGTGGTGATCCGGATCCAGATCTGGATCCAGGATTGTTTTGTAGGGAAGACTTCGGACGCATTTAAAATTCATACATAAATTATTATTTTTTAAATCTTTTTTTCAAAATTTCTGAAAATTTCATCAATCTCTATATTGGGTGTACCAGCAAGATGGGGGGACTGTTACGCTGTGGCGGAGGTTTGCTATCTCCGATTTCACTTGTTATAGATACGATTGTTATATTATAATAGATATATATATATGATAGATATGTATTATTCGTTATTATAATGTATACATTATACATATATACGTAATACATTATGTGCGTATTATAGATTTCAAGTTTCGTCCCGCACTGCTATCACTCAATCGATGCATAAATTATGTAGAACATGAAACTAGGTGAGGGAAAGTGGCGAATTATTGACAAATGTCTTCGAGCTTCCTCCCTGAAGGGAAGGATTCAAAGACATTCAATACGTGCGCAAGAGAGGTGGGAAATAATATTATAAATAATCACATCGTATGATTTACACATCCGCCTGGATTGATTTATGCGCAGATGCAAAGAGGGACGCAACCATCGCGCACTCGTCTCCTATTTTTGCCCAGAAAAAAATGAATGAAAAAAATGTGAATATTTCGACAAATTACTGTTAGATAAGAAGAAACTTGCATCTGCGAAGTTCCGTCAGAAGAAAATGTTGGGGAGAGAGGAGGGGGGTGAAGGATGGGAGAGGAGGGGGAAGAGGGGAAGGGTGATGAGGGAGGGAATATAAGGGGGTGAATGTCATTTCTACTCGTAGTTCCAGATTCTTCCACTATAAACAGCCGCGCGTGTGATCAATTTCCGGCTGGTAAAATACTAAAAGTATAAATGACTTTTACAGTTATACGATATATATATTAGGAATTACAATACCAAATGAGACAAATGAAACGTAAAAGAATTTCTCGCGCCTATAGCCTGCCCACTAGGATTATTTTCTAACATGCATGATACAGCTCAGATGCACAGGCACTTGAAGCGTATCAACTGTAAACACACGCCGCCGCCATTGCGCGTACACTGACACATAAATATATAGTCATGTGTCATATATATATTTATGTGTCTATATATTTATATGTGTCTATATATTTATGTGTCTATATATTTATGTGTCAGTGTACGCGCAATGGCGGCGGCGTGTGTTTGCAGTTGATACGCTTCAAGTGCCTGTGCTCAGATGGATACAGGTCGAGGGAGTTAGCCTAGGAGAGAGTTATGTACCTTCTTCGGGTAGCACCTTGTGTTGTGGATACGGACTCGGAGGTCGAACACAGTACGTGAAGCCGGAGGGCAGAGACGACTGCCTCTCCACCGACCTCCTCCTCTTGTCGTCCTTCGCATCTTCGTCGTTGTTGCCCTGCGCGCCGTTGTCATGGCAACTGCCGTTCTCGCCGTTGTCGCGGTTGTTGCTGTCGCCTGCCGACGATTCCTGCGGTGTAGGTGCATGTGACGGAGTTAGCTCTGTCCCGCTGTGCATTGCTAATCACGTCTAATTGTTGAAAAAAATCAGTCACACGAAGAGAACGTGCAAAGCATGCGACACGCACACGTATGGTCTAGGACTAATTTGCGTCACGCATAAGCTTGCTCAAATTATGCGATATGCACGATATACGACTGGCTGTCATGCATTCATGATATCAGATCATCACACCAACGCTAAGTGTTTGCTCTGTACACACACACACAATCACTAAGATTAGGAATCATGAACCATTCTGTTACTATATGTCTTATATATATATAACTTTAGAAGTGATATCTGAGGTGGTATTATTTCAGTAACGGTGGTATTACTGACAATTGTTGAATGTACTATGCAGGGGCGTAAATCCGTACCGAGGAGTGGGGGGGATGATCACGCGAAGGGGGGTCTGGGGGCCTCCCGCCCGAAATTTTTTGAACATTAGACCCACTCAGATGCGTTTTTCTGGCGCGAGGCAGGGGGGTGGGGTCCGGCCCCCTGGAACGCTCCCCCCTGTACACGCCCCTGCAAGTAATTGAAATGATAGGTATGCCCAATGTCTCACAAATTATCATAATTCAGTGAACTTTTCAAGTGGGCGCACGGAGGAAGGAGTTTTTTTTTAAATCTCCAGGAGAGGGATATTGTACAGGCATCCCCCCCTCCTTCAAGAGCGGGGGGGATGCATCCCCCCATCCCCCCCGGGATTTACGCCCATGGTACTGTGTATATACCCCCTAATAGCTTCACAGACTTGTCTTATCGGGTATTAGAAAATATTGTTTTTGTTTACACAAAGTAAAGTTGCACAAAGTTGTGCGTGTATTCGTAGCTGTGCTACTATTGCAGAGATATCGAACTGAATATCCCTGTGAATATTTGATTAGGTAGCCTATGCTCTCAACATGCATATCCGCCAGCATGACCTATCGGTACTGTTCGCAGGTTTGTACACTGACGGTTGCTAGTTCAGTCGTAAAGGAATTTGCAGCTGTCATGTGTGTGTGTGTGTGTGTGTGTGTGCGTGCGTGCGTGCGTGCGTGCGTGCGTGTGTGCTCGTGTGCGTGCGTGCGTGCGTGTGTGCGTGTGTGCGTGCGTGTGTGCTCGTGTGCGTACGCGTGCGCGTGTGTGCGTGCGTGCGCGTGAGTAATGGAATAAGGCAGGCGTGGCGTGATATAGGAACGAGGGCTTGTGTTACACAAAGATAATTCTCGTATATCGATAATACAACATACGCATAGATAGATGAGAACGTTATTCTATGCCAAGAATGAGCTCCTGTGATCTTATATTCACTGTCGCTTCGCATACTGTAATTTAAGGGCCATATTGGAAGAGAGCTACCGCGATACTAGCGCTACCTGAGTAGCCCTTCGCGTTCACAACAGGTTTATAGGTTCGTTTCTGTTAGAGCACTGGGCTCTTATTGGTAGAACTACCCATGTAGCCCTTCACACAGCTTCAAGCATGTAGTAAACGAGAGGGTTACGTAGGTAGAACTGCCGTGTTCCTTGATCTACCAACATAGTCTTTTGCTTCAAGACAGGCGAACCTAGCAGCCTTCGTGGTGCGAGGCCTGTTGCGGGACAAAGGGCAACGCAGGTAGAACCAGGGTAATATTAGGTCTTGCAGTACAGCCTCCAATGGTAGAGGTACTGTGGTTCTAGGTGTATGAGTTGGTTGGTGCTGGAAATATCTCTTTTCTCGGGTTCGTGAAGCTGACAGGGTATATATATATACAGTACACGGTGAAAATCAAAACGTGATACCCTATCGGCGTGAAAACTACAGTGCGCTGTAAATGTCTATCGACGTTTCTCTATCGTGTGTTCAATGTGAAAAACGTGTTTCAGCAAACGTGACTATGTATATCTATAAATCTCGATGTCGACGAAAAAGATATCTATATAGTGTCTAGTTACGTTGTGATCTCGTCTAGATGGCGCCACCTTCCGCCGCGCGTGTACATAGTGAGTGGTTCTCGGCAGGTGCGAGTCTGACACTGACATGCATGAGGATTGGCGACACGCAACCCAGCCAGCCTCGGCGAGACAGCTGGTGGAATGACACATGTAGCGTGCGGACTCCAATCGTACGGCACACGACGCCTGGCCGCCGCCGCCGCTGCTGCCGCCCGTCGTCATGGCTACTGCGTCGTCAACACGCGACGGCGTCGGCGCTAAGTTAACGGGGTCTCTATTGATATCACAAGCGGAACAGAAGCAGTCGGTAACAGGCACGGTGACCCCGGTCGAGGACGACACGTCGTCGACGTCGTCGCTGTCGCCGACGCGCAAGTTTTCGTCACTCGGGGGCGCCGCGAGCGCGTCCTGCGTCGGTGCAACATGCGGAGTGGTGGTAGCCACCCATGCGGCGCAGGATCGGCTGATTTCGCTGCTGCGGTCATTGCACGCATCATGCACCACAACGTCACGACACTGAAGAAGACACAGCGAGGGGGGAAGAAATAACAGAGAGTTACGTCACGCAGCACACGACGACATAGCACAGCACGCATGCGTGATCAAGCCACCCCACGATCCCCGCCCCCCTCGCCCCGCCCCCCTTCCCGCCTCCCGTCAGATACTAGCCACGCCCACACCGATGCGAATCATGCTAGGCATGGGTACCGTTGTCAAAAACCGTCATATCGTCGTGAATAGTTACGACTAACACGCAAGTCTAAAACGTCAATGCAGAAGCTTCGCTCCAAAAGTGACGACATTATGATATTTTAGACTGGTGACGTCATAACCACGTACGATGTTCCGGACAACGGGACCATATGCCCATACCCGCCCGCCCCACTCCCGCGCCACCCGCTGCTGACCACGCCCACCAATCTCCACCCTGTCCTGTCCGATGCTATGAACGTACCCCAGTAATGAATGCCTCAACCCTCTTAATACTCATCTCGCTAACCTTCTGCCCACTTCGCTAACACTTCTGCCCACCACACAAATAACACACACACACGTGACCTGCCCACACCGCAGCCCGCTGCCCCACGCACACAAACTCGTTCAACACAACCTAGCTCTATCAACTAGCCCTTCACTTTGCCACAGGGTTTTTTTCTCGTGTGGGGAATCGAAGGGCTATAATGGTAGAGCTACGTTCACCCAACCCTACATGCATCCATATAACACAACATGCACGCCTACAGTTCCCTGACAAATTAACCTCCTCCTCTAGTTACACGCATGTAATCTCTCTCCACAGAAGCAGAGGACTGCTGTATAAGTATAGAGCTACCTCTCCCCCGGCCGACCCCACAGAGATGTGCCAAGTTGTTTGATAGGCGAGAAGCTGGCGTCACCTCACACATAGCTACCTCACAGTTGACATGCCTCGACGCACTGCGACGCCTAACAACAAACCAACGCATACGAGCTAACGACCCAAACGAAACACGGGTGACGATTTCGTGGGTCGCACCTAGCTCTAGCTTATATTTCTCTGTCTATGTGGGTCTTCGTTTCACAACGGGTGCGCCCGCCTGTTGTTGAACGAAGTGCTACACAGGTAGAGCGATATTAACCTGAGCTAGCAGGCATACTGGCGTGAGCTCGGCCATTTTCTCCCGGTAGGTGTCGCCCATGAGCCCAATCGCCGCATCTAGACGCGATTACCTGTCCTTGCCTTCCTACCTTCTCTCCCTCTCCCCCTCCCCCTTCCCTTCCCGCCCTCCCCCTCTCTCCTTCCCTCTTCCCGCCACACGAACACGCAGCTAGGGTAGGGTTAGGGTGCATGCAAGCGCGCTCGTGGCGCCTCCTACCTGCTCGCGGCTCGCCTCACGGCGGAGCTCCTCACGGCGTAGATCTTCGAGCTCGGCTTTGATCTCAGCCTCCAGCTCGGCGTCGTCGTCCATGTGCTTGTGCGACTCCTCGAGATGCTTCATGAGCACGGCGACGACGACGTTCACCTGCCGCGAACACGTAACGTGGTGTAACGGTGTGTAACGTGACCTCATGTCGCGTAACGTGGTGTAACGGTGTGTAACGTGACCTCATGTCGCGTAACGTAGTGTAACGGTGTGTAACGTGACGTCATGTCACGTAATGTAGTGTACCTGTGTGTAACGTGATCTCACGTTACGTAACGT
>NW_014577098.1:404410-406604 GCF_000485595.1 Priapulus caudatus | reverse complement strand
GAGAAAAAAGAGAGAAAGAAAGAAAGAAAGAGAGAGAGAGAGAGAGAGAGAGAGAGAGGACGAGAGAGAGAGAGAGAGAGAGAGAGAGAAGAAAGAGAGGACAGCGAGCCAGATGGACGCGGAGGAACGGACGGACAGACAGACAGACACATATATATACGCAATGAGATATAATTATGTTCAGAACACTTACCAGGACGAATTGTGCCATGAGAACGAATATCACGAAGTAGATGGGTGCGATGAACGGACTGACGCAGCAGTTGACTGTACAGTTTGACTCCGCGTTGCAGCCGTCTCTCAGTGTGTCCTGCAAGCACACACACACACATACATTCACACATACATGCACGCATGACTGCTGCATCTACCAGCCTGACCAGCAGTTACAGAGGAATGGGGCCAGTTACAGACAATGGTTCCCCTTTCTCTGACTTAGAGATCATTAACTAAATTATTCGAACCAGGGGAATGGTTTCATCGAAGCAATAGTGATGGAACGCGAGCTACGGCAAGTTCAATAATATCATATCTCGATTAACTAAAATGAGTAATTAATAAAAATTAACATTATGTAATGGATTGTCCTTTGATACCTTCATGATGCCGTTCCAGTTGTCACCGGTTGCTACTCGAAATAGCGTAAGGAACGCCATGCCAAACTCCTTGAAGTGGGCGTGGTCGCTAAGACCCTCACAGGGATGTTCGTCTGAGCACTCTGCAACGACACCGAGGAAGAAGGGGATTTACTTTAAACTGTTCTTCTTTACGTTTAAAATTTATGACCGCACTGCGCACTCACGCATCATTAGGTGTATGGAATATCACCGTACTATTGAAGGATTACCCGACTTCATATGCAGTCAGGCGGACCTGCGTCCCTGCTGAGTATTATTCTGTGAGGAGTACCTAATTCTATGTGCACAGATCTGCGCTCTTTCAGAATATTACCGTGTTCTAGGGAGCATCTATGTGCAACGACTTTATGCGGAGTGTTATCGTAGCTCTATACTCACCTAGTCTACCGAAGAGCTCCACGCCGAGGGCAGCAAATATGAAGAAGAGGAGGAAGAAGAGCAGGCCTAGGTTGCCCACCTGTGGAAGCGCCTGCATAACCGTGTCCAACAGAGCTCGGATGCCTTTGGCCATCTTTAGCAGCTTGAGCACTGCGGCAATGCAAGGACGTTGCCATTTAAACGTCGCACAGGCTTACACGCGACGTCACCCATTGATATCAATGTTTCCCGACCTCCTTTGATGTTCCCGCCCCAAATATGCGCATCCCGATGGCA
Organism: Priapulus caudatus; assembly: GCF_000485595.1. Taxonomy (NCBI): domain Eukaryota; kingdom Metazoa; phylum Priapulida; class Priapulimorpha; order Priapulimorphida; family Priapulidae; genus Priapulus; species Priapulus caudatus. The sequence continues at coordinate 405,312 of NW_014577098.1, read as the reverse complement.
GATAATGCCGGTACTGTGAGTAATATTGAAATGTCATAAAGAAAACGAAGCAAATAAACATTTCAATTCTATTAATAGAAAGTAAATTTTATTCTCGCGACCTTACATCGACACCCTTGACACAGTCATGCGACCATGGGTTTGAGAGCCCTACAACCTCACAGATTTGTCTATGACACAGTCCCACCAAATATTTGTACGCGTGTTGAGGACCGAAAATGTCAGTGCAAATTAATAGCAAGGTCAGCAAGCGACCAGGGGGGTTGTGGGCTTCTGGCCCTACAAAGTCACAGATTTGTCAATGGCCACCAAATAATGCAAATGAACAGCAAAAGTGTATACTGTGTATACTATATCATATTCCTCTGCGCCGGATCATGCTACAAGCAGCTAGTTAATTACTTTCCGCCACACACTGAGTGATGCTGATATGTATATATATATATATTATATATTATAATATATATATATATAGGTATAATATATAGGTCTGTAGTTATATATGCAGCTGTGTCACGATACCTTGCTATCGCGACGCATCTATCACGATAATTGGTGGTTGATGCCTCAATTATCGACTCTCATAGGTCCAGAGGTATCCGAGCGATGATCATATCCTATGGCAAGTCTTAGTGATTTCACTGAGACAAGGCTGCGCGCAGATAATGCTTAAGACAAAGGAATTGAGTGAAACCTGTGCTAGTTATAGTCCACTTATTTACAGGACATTCAGTCTGACATTAACCTCCCGACTATGGTCACGTTATAGATGAGTGGAGTGAATCTAGAGCTAGATGATAGAATGCGGGTCATCGCATGTGCAGCCCAATAGCCCCGGCTTCCATGAACTCGGGTATCTTAGAAGGATCACGGGTGAAATGAAAACACAAGAAGAACTTTAA
>NW_014577098.1:396910-399410 GCF_000485595.1 Priapulus caudatus | reverse complement strand
CGCTTGCACGCACGACGCACACACTTCTTCAATCTCGAATAGGATAGGCGAGGCCAGACTCTCAAGTCCCTCTGCTCACGCCAGGAAGTGAGGTGATAGGATAACTTCTTTTCCCTATTCACGTCAGGAGCTAGTATATGACACGATCATCCCTTCTCTCTGCACACGACAAGGACTAATATGAGAGAATGATCTCACGCTACCACTATTATGCTTCCTCTTTCGCGTCTGCTTCCTCTTCCTCTTCTCGTGGTTAACGACAGGAACTGAGACTACAGGGCTACACTTTGCCCCCGGTCTCACGCGAGAACATTTCGTCAAAGGAAGACCCCTTCCCCTTTCCTCGATTAACGACAGGAACCTAGACAGGACGACCCCCTTCCCAGTAGAGGACGTGTCGTTACAGGAAGACGTCTTCCGCTTTCCCGCCTGCTTACGTCTGGCATCATGTAGAACTCCATCGCCATGGTGATGACGTTGAGACCGATGACGGCGGCGATGGCGAGGTCGAAGTACTTGCTCGTGCAGATGTTGTGGATGAAGAAGCGAGCGGGCGAAAAGTTGATGTAATATGGCGGCTCCTTCAGCTCTGCACCGACGCGGCGGATAATAAAGGAAACGTACCCAATTGGTTATTATACTACAATGGCGTGCCGGATACGTTAATATATATGCTAAAATAATGGAATAGATGGGGTAGTATACTAGAAATAACATACTAGTCCATCTATACATTTCTATGGTGCTGTTAAAAGTAACACATACTCGGGGTCACGCAAAGATCAAGTTGGTTGTTACAATAGGAGTAGATAGTGGTTCGAACGTCGGTTGATCGGGAATGGCATGGTGGTAACCCGACAGTGGACCAGGCCTCTAGGGTAGGAAGGTACGGGGGTCTCCGCTGCGTTTACTATAACACGGTTGACCACACCAGCACAGCGGGTCTCTGTCTGTACATAGGTGAGTATCCTCGGAGTCACTACGCAGTCTCTCATGTTTGCACACAGAGAGGTCTGCTATACAGGTGGCTAATAAATCAGGAGACATCTTAGCCAAGGAACATGTGAGAGCTAATCTTAAGGATTGAGAAATACGTGAGAAGAACAGTGAATTCAAAACAGTCTGCGCGAATTCATTATCTGGACATGAGGTAGAGGTGGAAGGAGGAAAGGTGACGTAAAGGCAGGGCATTGTGGAGGACGAGAAATGCACAAATTAGTAACGTTGACAAGTTACGATACACATATATAACGCAATGTATACTTATTTACGCATACGGTAGACACGTATGGTTCACATTATAACTGATATTGCTACGTTTTCGTTTGAAAATTAACAAAAGGCTATAGCGAGACTACGAGAAGCACAGAGCCTGCCTGGGCACTACGATTATGTATGTGTACCCGCAAGTCTGGTTTTAGCTTGCCGTCCCTGATATTATGTGCGTCAAGTTCGTGGAACGAGAGAAGGAACCACCTGTGTCATATACGTACCCACCCCACCCTTCTAGGGCGCTTTCGGTGTATAGGGAGCGAATGATTCGTGGTCTGCATTAGCGTTAACTGTTTTAGATGAGTACATGATAATGATGAATAAATGCCCAAAGACAACAGCTTGTAGCATTTTAGAAATAGATAGAATAAAGAAACTTAGAACGATAGAAGGAACAGACAGAGCGAAAGAGAGAGAGAGAGAGAGAGGGAGAGAGAGAGAGAGAAAGAGAAAGAGAGAAAGAGAGAGAGGCTGGTTTTAGCCTCTAATTCAACATGGCTGCGACACGTGTGAGATAATCGCTCTGTTGCTGCTGGGTTTTAGGCCACTTCTGTTTCAAACAATCGGCGCGACCAGTGTGAGACTATCACTCCTCTCTCTCATCTCGCTGACTTCTGCTACAGGTGCTAGCGAAGGGGTTCTCATCAAGGGAAGCACGCGTACCTGAAGAGGCGGCTGGAACATTCATGGAACGGCTTTCTCGTCTTCTATTCTGCGCTCAGTCGACATCCTAGCGAGCGCGGGGCCTTCGCTAACTAGCCAGCTCCGCCGCATGCTTCGGACAATACTGCGCTGTGTTCCGACTTGCTGGCGTACGCTGGCGCCCGGCTTAGGTGGAGACCCGCCTCAACGAGGCCCCCCGACAATGTTTTTTTCTACTGACTGTCTCATCCTCCGGCTCCTGCCCTCCTCTGGCCTGCTACCGCTCCGGTTCCCCTGCCTCCGCTCTTACTTTTTGCTGCTGCTGGGATCCACTCCCTCCCTCCCTCTTCTCCAGCCGTCTTCCATCGTTTATCCTCTCTTCTTTTCCGTCTCTTCTTTCCTTCTCCAACCATATGGCAATCAATCAGTAGTCTCGCGTTACGTATATTACACGGGTAATCTCAGGTCTGCGACCGTTAGCGTGTTGTTACAGGGGGATGATTCAGTCTCGCGCTTACGTGTGCTTACAGGTACATCAGCGTCTCGGCGTTACGTGGTGTTTACAGGGTAATCAGTCTCGCGTTCA
>NW_014577098.1:390592-395072 GCF_000485595.1 Priapulus caudatus | reverse complement strand
GAGAGAGAGAGAGAGAGAGAGAGAGAGAGAGAGAGAGAGAGTGGGAGAGAGGGAGAGAGGGAGAGAGAAAGAGAGAGAGAGTGAGAGAGATTTCGACGTGTCGCGCCATGTTGAATCTTGTGGCTAACACCCGCAAAGAGAGAGAGATCTCTCACACGTGTCGCGCTACGTTGAAACAAGTAGATAACACACCGCATTTGCGCCCATATTATGAACATTAGTAATGACTGCACCAATGAAAACATTAGAATCGATGTAAACAAACAAATAAATTTAAAATAGCGGCTGGCTGCATTTCAATCTGTCGTTCTATGTCACTAGAGATTCACCAAGCGACTGCGTCATACACAGACTCTAGTGACCGTGGATGATGGATCTCACCTTGAAAGACATCTCCAGAGTAAAAATCACAGTGAAAACGTAGTTGGCTGTATTTAACACGAATCGCTCCTGGAAGCATAAACAACGCCATGATAAGTACCACACACACGATACGGTAGACTAGAACCTCCTCCCTAGTCTCGTCATGGACTCTAGTAGAGGCAATCTGGCACAAGCACAGGGGCATCTTCGCCTGTAATTAGACACGGTCTCACATCTATAGTCTAACTATTATTTGTTTCAACTTCCACATCTACCATGTTTCGATCCTCTTGTTCTTGGGTTTCTTTTAACAATCGGTCTGTCAGCAGTGGGAATGCCTACTCTTAATCGCAATCAATCAACAAAGTAAAATATACCGATGAGTTTGTATAGCAGTGCCTTCTAGTCTGTCACCTCGCGAACCGACTCCATAAAGAAGTGAGTTCGTCAATAGCACTTGCTTACCAATGTATGCTAATGTAAGCCGCTAAATGGCAGGGCATTGGTCTACCGGGACTACGCTATCATACATATTACTCATAGAACATGAGCCAAGCCCTTGCCCTAAAAAGATGGTCACGGCACCCATCACCGAACATTATGAATTTAGTATCAATTTAAAGCTCATGATCTCTATTTTATCAACCCACGTGTGATGGTTGAACTTCCAACAAGAATCTTCTTATCATCCAACTGAACAAGAAGCTGTTGCTAAAGCAAGAAAATTGGCTCGCATGCAGGCCGAGAACTTACGGTGCTCTCGGGCGGTATGTTCGGTCTCTCCATCGCCAGCGTGATACAGTTCAGGGAGATGAAGATGAGGATCATGTAGTCGAACCAGCGCTGGTGAACGACCCACATACAACAACTCCTAACGCTGCAAGACACACGGGAAATCAGGTACATACTCGCACCGCGCTGCTGGTAATACTATAGCACGCTTACAGCAGAAACGTCCTTAATACTAGTAGGTAAAAGAACAGGTGATTTAATGCGATGTCGCATGATAGTTATTCTTTATTGTTGACCGCATGAGAGATATTCTTACGGGTATAGGTATTAATTGTAGATAGTATTGGTATAGGTATAGTAGGTATAGGTATAGATAGCATGGGTATAGGTAATAGTAGGGTGTAGGCGAAGATATATTTCTACTTGGTTGGAAGGCAGAGGGGACATAGTTCTAATGCTTGCTGATTGACAGATATTCGTCAAGCCTAGGTCAAGCCTAGTAGTCGGTATCAAGATATTTATGATATTTTTTATTGTCGAGAGACTGTACTTTCGGAAGGGAGAGAATTGAAGAGGAGAGAGATGTGAGAGAAGAGAGAGAGAGAGAGAGAGAGAGAGAGAGAGAGAGAGAGAAGAAAGAGAAGGGGGATGGAGAGAAAGATACAGAGATTGAGACCGATCACAGAACTGATCTACGCGAACGATGACAACAACAAACGTGCTGAAAACGCGCAGACAGATTGTGATTACACAAGATCATTGCGTACTGTAAGGCCTGCGATGAACCCAGGGCCTTCAACATACAGGCAATAAATATGATTCATGTTTCGATAACGCATGTAGGTCTTGCTAATGTGGTTCACAAACATGCCCATATTTCAGGCAGAATACATACGACTGACACGCGAACACAGAAAGTGCGAAAGTAGGCAGCATAGATTGAACGACATGCAGAAAACGAACGAGGGGGGAATAAGAGCTATCAATCAATTCCACTTTTGCTCGAAATGCACTGCTATACTCGATGCTGGCAAATATTGACCGGCGCAGTTCTGCTCGACGTTGTAGTGATTTCAGCAACTGAGTCTAAAAACCCTATATGTAAGTGTACACCGTACGTGTCGGTTATACAGCTTTTCTCTGTATACGCCGACAGTTGCAAAACATAACATGTAAATTTAATACCAAATACATACACACACCCACGGACACGCACTCACACATACGCCCACATGCCCGCGCACGTACGCCGCACACACACACGCACACAAACACGCGCGCACACACACGCACGCACGCACGCACGCACGCACGCACACACATACATACACGAGCACGCACCCGACCATACACATGCATAGGCACACGGACACACGCGCAAAGCTTCGGGAAATAAAAATTGCATAACCACCCACATGCAGACCAATCAAGCAGAATGGGAACATCCCCAAACAAAACGAGTATATATCACAGACATACTAACACGCATTTTCAGTTAATGGGCGAAACTGGAAAACATGCAGCCATCGGCCAACCTACTCAGAGGGAAAGTGTTACCAGTTGGCAACTTCCACGTGCTGTTAGTGGGCGTATATCATGCCACAAACAGTTGTTATCGGGCGAATGAACCTTTAGTGCGGCTGCTGTTACGATATTTGTTAGCCGCCAACACGAAAAACGAGTCAAACCCAACCAACGGCTCCGATTCGCAAAACTAACAGCTTCAAACGGCTTTTAGTGTGTGAATTCACATCACACGGAGCAGCGATGCGCGCTAGTGGGCGACACACGCACACACCGCGAGATTTTTAGTGTGTGAATTCCACACCAGGGGGCAGCAGCGATGTGAGCACAGGATGGGCACGTGCGCCCACGCCGCCGCGAGATGTTTAGTGTATGAATTCCACACCACGGGGTGATGGGGGGTTGGAGCGGCCAGCATCCAGGGTTGCGGCGGAGGCGGCACACCAGACTTGCGTGATACAAACCGTTGAGCATATCCCGCCTTTGTAACTCTTCCTCTAACTCATCGTCGTCTAACGACATCGCCCACGGCGTACTTTTCCTCCGCTTCTCCAGCTTGCGCTGTCGCTTCGCCTCCCTCAGCGCCCTCTCCTCGCGCTCCTGAGTCGCGCGACACTTGTGGAAGTTTTCGACGACGACGCCGACGAACATGTTGAGCACGAAGAAGCCGACCAATAGCAGGAAGGAGATGAAATATAAGAGGCGCCACTCGTCGAAGTTCTCGATCGGCTGAAACGGAGAAATTATTAGTAGAAAAGAAATACAAATAGAGGAAGTCGATAATATTCTACTTGGTTTATTGCCATCGCATATGGTATTATATGAGCGTACAAACACGCGTGCGCACACACGGACAGAAATGATACGTGTGTGGGTGAGGTAGGTCATCGACTCATCGCGTTGGTGTACGCGCATGCGTGCGTGCGTGGGTTAGTCTGTGTGTGCGTGCGTGGGTTAGTCTGTGTGTGTGCATAAATGCGTGCGTGCGCGCGCGCGTGCAAATGTATGAATAATCTACCTGCTGATCTATACCGACAGCATCGATGCCTGTGTACATGATCTGCACCCATCCGTCCTTCGAGGAGAGCACGAACAGAGCCATCAGCGCCTGGCCAAGGTTGTCGAAGTTGTATTTCTGATTCTGCCACTCGTTCCTACTGTCCTGCTGGCACTGGGTTTTGTTGCGTACGTGCTGCACATCCGGCCCGTCGCAGTAGAAGAATTTGCCCTTGAACAACTGCAAGCCGACAGACATGTTTCAGTAGAAGGAAGAAATAAAGACAAATAATAACTTCGTCCAGCGGGAAAGGAACAAAGGCAGCAATAACAGCAGCAGTCCCTCTCTTTAATTGACGCGTCCACCTAGCGTGATTGACAGGCACCGTTTGCCAACCGCCCCTCTCCCTCTCTCCCCTTTTCCCCCTCGTACACGGACCTGCACTCCGAGGATGCCGAAGATGATGAAGAAGGTGCAGCAGATGAGAACGATGTTACCGATGGGTCGTAGCGACGAGAGTAGAGTCTGTACGACCAGCTTCAGTCCCGGAGCGCGGCTTATCACCCTGTAACATACGTAACGCGAGACTGATTACCCTGTAATATACGTAACGCGAGACTGATTACCCCTCGCGTTACGTATATTACAGGGTAATCAGTCTCGCGTTACGTGTGTTACAACTGATCACCCTGTAACACACGTACCCTGTAATATACGTAACGCGAGACTGATCACCCTGTAACACACGTAACGCGAGACTGATTACCCTGTAATATACGTAACGCGAGACTGATTACCCTGTAACACACGTAACGCGAGACTGATTACCCTGTAATATACGTAACGCGAGACTGATTACCCTGT
>NW_014577098.1:378622-386799 GCF_000485595.1 Priapulus caudatus | reverse complement strand
TCGCCTAGATATGTTATTTCTTATCATTGTTGACCGCATGGACAATGAGGAGATATTCTTACGGGTATAGTATTAATTGTAGATAGTATTTTTTTACGGGTATAGGTAATAGTAGGGTGGCGAAAGATATCAGTTCTACTTGGTTGGAAGCCGAAGGGACATTAGTATCTAATGCTTGCCTGATTTGACAGATATTTCGTCCGCTCAGTAGTCGCGTATCAAGATAGAATATTTATGTTGATATTTTTTTGTCTGAGTGACTTGTACTTTTCAGAATGGGAAGAGTAATTGAAGGGAGAGAGATGTTGAGGCAGAGAGAGAGAGAGATGATAGAGACGGAGAGACGAGGAAGAGATTTGAGATGATGAGAGAAAGAGAGAGAAGATTGGAGAAGGGTAGACAAGAGGAGAGGGGAGAGGGAAGAGGGAGAGAGAGGGGCAACGAGCGACAAGAACTATTTTATATATATATATTATTATTATATTATATTAGAGAGAGAGAGAGAGAGAGAGAGACGAGAGTTCAGCGTAAATGTAGATCTTTCCCAGACCCGGGAAGGATGACGATTCTTGCTAGCTGGTTGGTGCGAGCGATGTACACTTACAAGTGCTCCTCATCCAGCAGGAACAGCGCGTGGTCTTTGCGATTCCTCACCCAGCGAGGCAGCTCTGGCATCCACGGCGGGTAGATGCAATTGCAGCACTCCTGTAGTGATGAACAGACAACGTCAGGCCACGCGAAACCATATATATATATATATATATACAAACACTCATCTGTAGTGTTACGCACCATGTGATAATACACAACGTGACAAGACACCACGTGACATCGCACCACGAAGCAGGGAACCAAGCGAGAACAGCCTTCGATTATTTCGGTGCAATTTCGAGAATCTCCGTTCTCCTTCGATAGTCTCCGTGCATCTTCGATAATCTCCGTACACATTCGATAATCTCCGTGCATCTTCGATAATCTCCGTACACATTCGATAATCTCCGTGCACCTTCGATAATCGCTGTGCATCTTCGATAATCTCCATACACATTCGATAATCTCCGTACACATTCAATAATCTCCGTGCACATTCGAGAATCACCGTGCACATTCGAGAATCTCTGTGAACATTCGTGAATCTCCCTGCACATTCGATAATCTCCGTGCACAAATTACCGACGTGCTGGAACGCTTATGAATTAATACATACGCTGACCATTGCGTCGACTACGAGATACGTCGGGGTTTCGCTCTCTTTTTAAATTATTTTCACACTAGTTTTACCACAGATCATAAATAGATGCATACAGCATAGTTTACGCTCGCCGTGCTCTTGCGAATACACTACGCATCATGTACGTACGATCTCTTCTTCTTCGGAGTTGTAGCTTCCTCCCTCGTCGTCGTCGAGAGAGTCTGCGCGGTAACCGTCTCCCTGGCAATCGACTATGCTCAGCTGCGGAACGAGATCCGGCATGACGCGGTTGCACTTCATCATTCCGTCACCAGGTAGCGCTTCGGTGTATGGGATGCTGCTGACACTGCCCTGCGATCTGCTAGAATTCAATGCAGTAGGAATGAGGAGAGTGTTACACTGATGGCTTCAGTCCACCCACTTACTGCGCGTTCAGTATTACTTCCTCTAAAATAGGGCTTGCGGACTAACCCATTAAGGTATAGAGCTTGTAGATTAACGTATGATGATATTATTTTCGGGTGATGGTCAGCCCACAGCGAGTTGAATCAATCCATGTTCGATTGAAAAAATTATGAATATTGAAAATTATTCGAAAAAAATACTAAAACACAATCACTAATATCTCAAAAGGTATTAGAGTACGTATTGCAGGTGAAGTTGCTGTTTGTTCTATGTTGCAGAATTAGGTGGAGTGATGACCGTACTTGTTGCTATTGTAGGAGTTCTCTCTGTACAACGACGTTTGACTGCAGTTGATGCTGTTATGACGCGGACACATGCCTCCTCCATGTAAGCTGCCACCACTCTCCCGCAGTGATCCGATTCTGTCACGACAAAAGAGTAGGACTTACTGTATAATAACTGCCATAGATATCTATATCTTTATCGATATCTAAATATACATCTACATCTAGGTAAATGTCAATATCTATATAATACATCTATATCCACATCCATATCCATATCCATATCCATATCCATATCTATATCTATATCTATATCCATATCCATATCCATATCTATATCTATATATATATCCATATCTATATCTATATCATATAATATATATCTATATCTCGGCTAGTGTGGTGAGATATCACGTGCTGTATATACGTTCGGTAACACGCACTCTACACTGATACCTCGTGCTGTACATACGTGCGGTAACACGCTTTCTACACTCGGTTTCTACGCGTGAGCTTTAATGCTTTTGTTTTTCACTGCTGTGATATTTATTATAGATGGCGGAGAGGTCCATTACTCAAATGGCCTGATGCGTTAATTTTCGTTAGAGTTGGTTTGAGAGCGTCTGCTGTCTCCAACACAGACGCCGGCTTACACGTTTAGAAGTGCAGCATATTAAAGCTTTTGCTACGAAAACGTTCGCTTGCCAGTCCTCCAGGTAATAAAGTTCTAACGGAAATTTCGCAACCCGGTTACCTCAAGATACATATCGTCGATAATCGAGTAAGCTAGTATGATAAATAAAGGAATACTACGACCTAAAAAAAATCCAACGTATCGAATAGATTGCGCGACCGCGCGAGACAGATATACGCGAGTTTGTTGAAACTTTCAAAAATAACAATGAAACCAATTACATTGGAAAGATATAATGTGGCAAGTAGTTTGACGATATTTTAAGGAAACCCCCTTCTGCGAATGATGCAAGTTTTCATCTCCGCTAGATTATCGCCCTTCTGGTTCGGTTTTCTTGGGTTAGAAGCCCGCTGACTGTGTGCAGCAGGGTGATGTAAAGCCATTACTGGTGATTAGCTACACGACCTGACCACGGGAAGCAAGCGTGTGCGTAGATAACCAGGTGCTCAGTGAAGACACGGCGCGTCTGGGTGCACAGTACGTACAGTACGTAGCAGTTGTGTGTGTGTGCTGTGCATGCTGTGTGTGTAGATGCTGTCGTCGTCGCGTCGTGAATGCTCGGTGTGTCTGTGTGTGTGTGTTGTTGTGTGGTGCTGTGTGTGTGTGTGGTGTGTGTGTGCTGTGTGTGTGTTGTGGTGTGTGTGTTGTGGTGGTGGTGTGTGTGTGGTGTGTGTGTGAGGTGTGTGTATGTAGTGTGCGTGTGTGTGTGTGATGTGTGTGTGATTGTGTGTGCTGTGTGTGTGTGTCGGCGATAACGTGCCGTAGTGTTAGTGTGTTGTGTGTACGTGTGGTGATGTGTGTGTGTATATGCTCGTGTGTGTGTGGTGTGGTGTGGGTGTGTGTGTGTGTGTGCGCAGGCTGCGTGCGATGCGTGTGTGTGGTGTGTGTGTTTTGTGTGTGTTGTGTGCGGTGGTGTGCGTCGTGTTGTGTAGTGTGTGTGTGTGTGTGTGTGTGTGTGTGTGTGTGTGTGTGTGTGTGTGTGGTGCTGTGTGCTGTGTGTGTGTGTGTGTGTGTGTGTGGGATTGTGATTAGCAAGCTAGTGCTGTAAAAACAGCGTTTATAATTGGTCTCGTGATGTGGCGAGGCTTACTACGGCAGCAGTCGCACTTTGCCTGTTGAATTGTCGCGCGCTCGCGGCAGAGAAGAGCGGAGACCCTCACTGCAAGGCGAGACAGAGGCCTGTATGGAAGGAGAACAGCAGGAGAGAGAGAGAAAGAGCAGAGATGAGGAAGAGAGAGGAGAGAGAGAGAAGAGGTACGAGAGAGAGAGCGTGGAGAGAGAAGAGAAGATGAGAGGAAGCGAGAGATGACGAGAGAGGAGAGAGAGAGAGAGAGAGGAAAAGAGAAGAGAGAGAGAAGGACGAAACGACTGCATTTTCTCAAGAAGCGCCTCTTCGTTTTGTTGCTTTCCTTTCTTCTTCTCTCACCGCAGTGTCTCTAAATTCAAGACATCGTGGGAAACAATTCGTACAAGCGATAGAAGTAAATCTAATTAGTACTGTTATTCTCGCGCTGTGGGAGCAAGTCGTGCCGAGCAGTGCACGAGGGGAAGGGGAAGACACAACGATGCGGAGAAAAGAAGCAGCGCTCAGCTAGACGAAGCGCGTGTCTGAAATCTGTTAATTAAATAAACGAAACACGCTATAAGCGAACCGTATTTCTCATCTACCTAAGCACAGACAAAATAACGGGCGCAGTGTGTGTACACACAACCACACACACAGCACACACACACGAGTCACACACACACACACACACACAACAACACAGCACACACACACACTACAACACACACACACACAGCACACGGGCACCACCGCAACGCAGCTGGCCACACAACGCACACGCACACACACACACACCACACACGACACACACACACAACAGGCACACACGCACACGCACACGCACACCAACACGCACACGCACGGACGCAGCACGCACACGCACACACCAACCCACAGTGCCCACCGAGACAGCGTGCTGACACGAGAGCATGCAGCTTTGGAAATGACATGCACGACACATAATACCGGCCTACATATTCGCAAAAACAGAAAAGATCACGAATACGGCGTAGCAGTTAAGATAAATGTAGTAAGTAGAATAAGTAGTAGTAGTTAGTAAGTAAGTAAAGTAGTAAGTCAGTAGTCTGTTGTAACGTATACAATATGTGTAATATAGTAAGTAGTAGTAGTAGTAGTAGTAGTAGTAGTAGTAAGTAGTAGTAAGATGAGTAGTAGTTAGTAGTTGGTTTGTAGTAGTTACGAAACCGTAGTACTAGTGAGTAGTAGTAAGTAGTTAGTAGTAGTAGTAGTAGGTAGTAGTAGTAGTATATAAGTCGTAAGTCGTATGTAGTAGTAAGATAGTAGTAGTAGTAGTAGCTAGTAGTGAGTAGTAAGTAGTCAGAGTAGTAGTATAGTAAGTAGTAGTAAGTAGTAGCCTAGTAAGTAGTAGTAGTAAAATTAATAGTTAGTAACAGGTAGTAGTAGTAGTAAGTAGTAGTAAGTAAGTAGGTAGTAGTAAGTTAGGTAGTCAATAGCAGCAGTAGTAAGTACGTCAAGTAAGTAAGTGAGTAGTAGTAGTAGTAGTAAGTAGTAGTAAGTAAAAGTAGTTGTTGTAGTAGGTAGAAATCGTGAGTAGTGAGTAGTAATAGTAGTAGTCGTAGTAGTAGTAGTAGTAAGTAGTAGATCGTGGTCGTGGGAGTAGTAGTAGGTAGTAGTAAGTAGAATAGTAGTGGTAGTAGTAAGTAAAGTAGTAGTCAGTAGTAGTAGTAGTAGTAGTCAGTAAGTAAAAATGTAGTAGTAGTAGTAAGTAGTAAGTAGTAGTAGTAGTAGTAGATAGATAGTAGTAGTAGTCAGTAAATAGTGTATAGTTAGTAGTAGTAGTAGTTGTTGGTAAGTATACAATAGTATAAGTATAGTGTAGGTAGTAAGATAGTAAGTAGCAGTAGTAGTAGTAGTAGTAAGTAGTTAGTTTGTAGTATAAAATGATAGTAGTATACCGTAGTAGTCAGTAGTAAGTAGTAGTAGTATGTAGTAGTAGTATGTAGTAGTAGTAGTAGTAGTAGTTTGTTGTCTAGTATAAGAATGAAAATCGTAGTACTCACGCTAGTAGTAGTAGTAGTAGTCCAGTAGTAGTAGTAGTAAGTAAGTAGTAGTAGGGTGAGGTCCGTCATCGTAGTAGTAGTAGGTAAGTGAGTGGGAGGAGGTGAGGTAGTAGGTGAGTGGTAAGTAGTAGTAGGTAGTAAGCTAGTAGTGAGTAGTAGGGTAGTAAGTAAGTAGTAGTAGTAGTTAAGTAAGTAGTAGTAGTAAAAATAGTAGTAAGTAGTAGTCAGTAGTAGTAGTAGAGTAGTAGTAGTAGTAGTAGTAGTAGTAATAGCAGCAGTAAGGAGAAGGTAGTAGTAGTAGTATAGTAAGTATAGTAGTAGTTAGTACGTAGTTGTTGCTAGTTATGTAGAAATCGTAGTAGTAGTAGTAATAGTATAGTAAGTAGTAGTAGTAGTAGTAGTAGTCGTAAAGTCGTAGTAGTAGGCTAGTGTAGTAGTAGTAAGTAGTGGTGAGTGGAGTAGTAGTAGTAGTAGTAGTAGTAGTAGTAGTAGTTAGTAAAAATAGTATTGTAAAGTACGTAGTAGTAGTAGTTTTAGTGTTTAAGTTAAAAAAAAGTAAAAGTTAAAAGTAGTAGTCAGTAGTTAGTAGTAGTATAGTGAGTAGTAGTAGTAGTAGTATAAGTAGTAATTACAGTAAGTAAGTAATAGTAGTAAGTAAATAGTAGTAGTAGTAGTAGTAGTAGTAGTGGTAGTAGTAGTAGTAGTAGTAGTACAGAGTAGTAGTAGTAGTAGTAAGTAAAAAAAAAAAAGTAAAGTTTTTTTTTTAGTAAGTAGTAAAAATAGTAGTAGTAAGTAGTAGTAAGTAGTAGTAGTAGTAGTAGTAGTAGTAGTATAGTAGTAGTAGTAAAAAATAGTAGTAGTAACTAGTAAAGTAGTAAGAGTAAGTAGTAGTAAGTAACGTAGGTAGTAGTAGTAGTAGTAGTAGAGTAGTAGTAGTAGTAGTTAGTAGTAGTAGTAGGTAAGTAATAGCAGCTAGTAGTAATAGTATAGTAATAGTAGTAGTAGTAGTAGTAGTAGTAGTAGTAGTGATAGTAGTAGTAGTAGTAGGAGTAGTATTTGTTGTTGTTGTTGCTGCTGCTGTTGTTGTTATTGCGTGAGTTTTTTTGGTTGTGGCGTGTGAGTGGTTTGGTGACGGCCGTAACTTACACAGGAATGGGTGGGGCAGCTTGGTGACGTCAATATCGGCGCCGCGTGGGCCGCCGGCCGCAGCCAAGATGGCGGCGTGCCGCGTGCCGCAGATCGCGAGCAGTTCCGGACACGTGATGTTGACCTTCTGACCTTCGTTGAAGGACGCCGCGCGCAGTCGCCACGGATGATTGTGCGCCGACGGCGAAAGCGACGGCTTGTCGAACGAGTCCCCGCCGCCGCAGGGGGGCAGCATGATCGTCTGCTGCGGTCGGCGCGGCGACGAGACTGGATCTATGTCGGACAGTTCGGGGCTGGCGCGCGGCGCCGTCGGACTGCGGTCGCCGTTGATGCTGCGGTACTGATGCTGCTGCACGTGCGGATTGTAGTAGACGTTGTGGAAGTTGGCGCCCGCGTTTCGCTTGGCGCGCTTTCGCCGCAGCGATATTGCTTTCTCGGGCGTCACTTTCTGCAGATGCTTTCCGCGTGAGTTTCGGTAGACGCGCATCAGTTTCCGCTTGCCGCGGCGACACAGGTGAGCAAATGTATTTTGAGAATTTCGCGTAGTGCAGCCGCGAGGGGCGTCGTTGGTGGGCGAGCGTGCTCGTCGAGTTGCTCTTCTTGGAGCGCTCCTGCGCCATGCGCCCTCCGTCTCGCGCCGCTTCGTCCCTCGAGGGAGAAGCTAGCGTTGCTATGACAACCAAGCACAGGTTGATCATGAAAAAGGAACCGATCTGTGCGAGAGAAGAGAGAGAAGAGAGTTAGCCGACCCGTAAGCACGAAGTGTGTTGTTCCGCCGCGCGGTGGCGCAGCGCGCGTGTGTGTCGTGTGTCGTGTGTGTGTGTGTGTGTTGTGTGTGTGTGCGCCGCGCAAGCGAGCATGTGCGGTGTGGTGCGTACCGTGTGTGCGTGCGTGTAGTGTGTGTGCATTTGTGTGCGCGTGTAATGGGTGTGTCAGTTTTGTGTTTGCGTTGCATGATGTGCGTGTGTGCGTGTGTGCGGTGTGTCGTGTGGTGTATGCGTGTATCGGGGGGGAGGGGCCTGCAATATTCAACCAAACATATGTTGATCATAAAAAATGAACCGATGTGCAAGTGGGAACGAGAGAGAGAGAGAGGAGGAGAGAAGAAATTGACGTTTGGAGATAGGGAGAGCGAGAACAGGCACAGAGAGAGAGAGAGAGACGAGAGAGAGAGAGAGAGAGAGAGAGAGAGAGAGAGCGAGAGACAGAGAGGAGGCAGAGAGAGAGAGAGGCGAGAGAGAGAGAGAGAGAGAGAGAGAGAGAGAGAGCAGAGAGAGAAGAGAGAGAGAGAGAGAGAGAGAGAGAGAGAGAGAGAGAGAGGAGAGAGAGACGAGAGAGGCGGAACATT
>NW_014577098.1:372124-377124 GCF_000485595.1 Priapulus caudatus | reverse complement strand
TAGCTACACTCGTATCTGGTTAGCTACACAGGATCTGTTAGCTGATAGCACGTATCTGGTTAGGCTACACGCGTAGCCTGGTTCAGCTACACGCTGTATCTGGTTAGCTACACGACGTAGTGCGTGTAAGCGTACACCGTATCTGGTAATGGCTACAACGCGTAATCTGGTTAGCTACACGCGTACTGTTGCTACAGCGCGTTACTGATTAGCTTCGACGCGTACTGGCTGTAGCACCGCGTATCTGGTTAGCGTATGCGTGATCTGGTTAGCCTACACCAGGTATCAGTCGGTTAGCGTACACGCGTCATCTGGTGTAGCTGCTTAGGTATCTGGTTAGCTACACGCGTGTCTGTTCTATCACGCGTATCGGGATTAGCGTACTACGCGTACCTGGTGTAGTAGCTACACCCACGTATCTGGTAGCTACACACGTATCTGGTTTTAGTCTACTATCGCGTATTCTGGTTTAGCTACATCGCGTAAACGCTTGCATTGGTTAGCTACAGGACGCGTATTCGGTATTGAGCTATCAGCGCGTCTACCCTGGTGGGAGTATCACCGTATCTCTGGTTAGCCAGTACACATCTCGTATCTGGTAGTTTACACTCTTGAGCGCGTACTCTGTTAGCTACAGCGCGTTATTTCATGGTTAGCTCCTCGCGTATGGCCGTCTGGTTTAGTCGCTAGCACGCGTATCTGGTTTAAGCTGGCTTAGGGTGTCTGTTAGGACCCACTTCACGCGTATAACCTCTGTGTTTACTGCGTCTGTTTATGGTGAGTCCTTCTCTTCAAGGCTGTCAGCGACGCTGTAACAGATCGTTAGTACCAGCCCTTGAAGCCACATCTGATGCAGAGGTGAAGGCTACATACTTAATCGTTATCCTGAGCATCGTGTCTGCTGGTTTATCCTGGGCACGAAAGTCCTAGCTGCCGGCCACGAGAAAATTAATGGCTCTAAATTTATGTAACCCTTGTTAGCCTGAGATTGTAACTCGTTTAACCCCGGCCAACATAATCTGGCTATCCGCGCCACGTAATCACTCGTTATGCTTGGGCACGAACGCGCGCGTTACCTTGGCCAGTGAAATCACATTGTCGAGACGCTCGTCATTACCTGATCTTGTGCATTGTTGAGTGGATCCGTTGCTGCGATGTCATGCTGCACTGGATCGGGTGTGCGCAGTGATTGGCGCGAATGTCTGAAGGTTGAGAAGCTGGTGTGCCTGCATGTGGCTTCCCGACGCCGTACACGTTGCTGTGATCCACCGAGCGCATCGCTGCGCTGAAACACGCACAGCAAGCGTTCGATCACTCCATCAACAAACACCTTGTGACAGAGCAGTGTGCCACACGCGGCGTGTGCGCTGTCAGTCGCAACAGGCTCTCGTAAATAAACTTGCTTTAGTATATAGCACGCAGAAGAGCGATAATCCGGATCTATTAACCGTGCTTTGCAGTCGGCATATTGGCGTGATATGACAGTCTATCGTGTATAGAATGCAGTTGTATCACAATGACCGTTCGAATCTTTGACGCATCTATTCACTGGAGTGGCAGCAAGAAATAAATGTCTTCGCTAATCAACTGATGTCTTATCTTATTACCAGTACCTCTTTGCTTTACAGCAATAAACAAAATGATTGTCTTGTGTATTCTTCTCCATCGTTCCCTCAAACTACGAACTGCACGGTTTCCCTGAATCGTATTTTCGAAGCATGTTGGAATCTAATCTGCCTCAGTATATCGCGTTATGATATGTGACCATGCCTTCCTTAAGATCAATATAATCGGCTGGTCAGCATAACTTGACGGCAGTAAGTACTAGATGATGGTTTGTTGACGTAATCGTCGCATTAAATCTAATATCGATCTTCCCGCTTGTCCCATCTATCTCTATACACTCTGTTGGCACTCTAGTTGTGGCCACGATCTGCCCACCACATACGTTAATCTAGGCTTTCCGCTTTCATATAAAAATATATTATTAGAACTATGCTGACGCATCTGGCCCGTAAACAAACAACGTAGTTATTGTTATTTAGTATTCAATTATAAAGCAGTAAAGCTTTCTTGACGCACTGTTTCACTTACGCGCATTTAGATGACAGCATTTTGCTGAACTACGTGAAGTTCCCCTACATACATAATAACTACTAGCCTAAACATATTATAACCTACATTACGCACTACAGAACGCTTTCCGTTAACTCGTTAACTGTAAGCTACGCGTTGAGTGAGGGAGCCATGCGCGTGAGTGTGTGTGTGTGTGTGCCGAGGTAGAACAGTTAAGTTGACGATAGCGAGGAGGTGTGAGTGACCCATGTTGTCGCTGTGTGATAGTGGTGGTGATGGTGTGGCAGTGTGGAGGGTGCAGTACAGAGAGTGCTTGAGAGAGGGCGTGCGTTGCGCCCACCGTCGTAGGCTCCAGGTGATCGACGCAAGTGGGACCTGGCCACGCTGCTGGCGAAAACGTGAAACATCGTGCCGGTTAGTGATTAGCATAGTTGATACGGCAGACACATCGTGCACGTCGCGGCACGCGCGCAACCCCACAGCGTGTCACACACGCAGCCGCGCGCACACACCCAGACGTACACAGTCATTAAGAGGAGGGGGTGTCGAGTTTCAACCAAACACTGGTTGATGATGAAAACGAAACCGATATACGAGCGAGATAAAAAGGTAAACTTGATTAAACGGACGTACATGGAGCGGGGCGTCAGATTCAACCAAGCATTGGTTGATCATGAGAAGAAGCACATCTGCGAGAGAGAGAGAGAGAGAGAGAGAGAGAGAGAAAAAGAGAGTGCGTATGTGTAAAAGAGAGAGAAAGGGAGAGAGAGAGGGGGAGAGAGAAAACGAGTGAATCCGGTTAGGATGGACGTGAATAGGGATAGGGGAAAGATAGAGAGAACGGTAGTTCTCGTCGTCGTCTTCACCGATTCGCTTGATTACGATAAATGCGGCGGATTTTGGATTGTAACTGATTCACATTTACGGTAACTGTTACGGTAACTCCGTATCCGCTTGCTTCTATCGCCACGCTTTGTACAGAATCTCCCTTCGTCTGAGAAACACGGAATGAATAGTAAAGAACGTGTCACTGTATGAGTGTATACAGCTATACTGCGGAGAAAACTGTGTCGTGCATAGTACATATATATATATATATATATATATATATATATAATTTTATATAGCGTGGTGCAGTCGTAATCATAGTAGAAACGCACCACTATAAGTAGTACAAAATATATCCAGTTCCAGAAGGAGTGGGCGTCCTGTACATAATACATAATCTCTGTCCAGCCTTCTAGACTAATTACCTGCAAAAAAAAGAATACCATTGTTGTTACGCAATAAAAAAAACTCATATTTACTTAAGAACCAGATCATAATATTAGTTCGCGTGTTCACTGTAACTCGTATGTTATCCTTCATATTTAATGGCCAGCTGCATTAGGTGTCTTCTGTTAATGCCCATGAGAAAGGCGAAAGGCGCAAGATCATATCATCTTATATCAGCTGCACGCTGGTGCTTGTTACGATTCGATCATGAGATTTTATGGATGCTCGCGGTCTCTCTCACACCCCCACCGACGCACACAAGCACATACGCATCGCGCACCACACACGTGTACACACACGCGCGCGCGCACCACGCACGTGTACATACACGCGCACGCGCACCACACACGTGTACACACACGCGCGCGCGCACCACGCACGTCACGTGTACACACACGCGCGCGCGCACCACGCACGTCACGTGTACACACACGCGCGCGCGCACCACGCACGTGTACACACACGCGCGCGCGCACCACGCACGTGTACACACACGCGCGCGCGCACCACGCACGTGTACACACGCGAGCGCGCCACGCACGTGTACACGCATACACACGCAGCGGTAGGCGACTCCCGTTTGCTGAACGGGGAGCGGACGTTGCGTTGGCAGTGCAGCAGATGACGTATGGAAAACTCAGCAACACACACACATGCGGTGAGGGCGGCGGTCGCCCGTGTACGCAGACGTGTCCCCGTGCGTGTGCGCGCGCGTGCGAGACACGCCAAACCGTAAAACGGACGAGGCGCGTGGCGATGACGTCACCACCGATGCGGGTAGACAGTGGCGCCCCCTACGTACATTATCTTAACCTGGATAGTGCTATCGGGGTAATCGTAGGCTGCAGTCACAGCAAGCGTTGTCGGGCGTCTGTAGCAAAAATAGTATAGCGCAAGATAAAATAAAACTCTAGCACGCATTGCGCCTCAATCAAGCATCCAAGCAAGCACTGGCCAGCACACCCAGCCAAAAGCTAAAAGCTGATGAATAAATACATAGGCCTACATGCATACATATATCATTACAATGCGCTCAGACGCACGCATGCTCGCACACACCTTTACACGGGCGCACGCTTTCACATACGCACGCTCGCACGCACACGCGCTCACACGCACGCACGCTCACACACACACGCACGCTCTCACACGCACGCTCGCACGCACGCACGCTCACACACGGTATTACTGGGTAGCTGGTACATGCGCGGAAGCCCACAGCAGCTACACATTCACCATTCTACTCTGCAGAACTACGCCGGAGGCGTAAACAGCATAGGCGGTGGTCCATCATGGCGGCCGGTCGAACACATAAGATGTCGATTCCCGCTGCATGACGAGCTGAAGGCATATATCGCTTATTACCGAACCGCGTCGCGTGCTGCACCTACGTAGGGAGGCTCGTGCTGCGTCATCAGTGCCATTATTTATAGTGTTGGCCAGAGGCATGAATGCCATTAGTTAGCAGTGAGTGACCTGAGGCATATTCCTCATTACCTAGACCTAGGTATGGTGATGCTTCTTTCTCGCGCATTACCTTCATGCGCCAGAGGTGTTAACGGCGGCATCACGCCGCATCTGCGCACGTATCTGGTTAGCTACACGCGTACCTGGTTAGCTACACGCGTACCTGGTTAGCTACACGCGTA
>NW_014577098.1:355040-369790 GCF_000485595.1 Priapulus caudatus | reverse complement strand
TATTTAAAGAGCGACTTTACGTAAATTCGAGACGTTTCTAATTACACGCATACTATGCGATTCATCTCTGATATCTCCATCCCAATATATATATATGTATAATATATATTATATATATATATATGCACCCTATTTTATATTTTTAAACTGCATTATAACGAGCGCATTAAATAATATATCTGAATGAATCATAATAGACTGAACCGCTGGTAATAAAAACGTATTCACATAAATAAGAGGCCATTATTCAAGTCGGGCTGAATATCGTTCTGCCATTAAAATGTGGCAACGCCTACACGCGACGCGAAATTTGTTGTGCAGAAGCAATCGTTGTGATATGTGTATATATATATATATACTCACAGATTTGTCTATGGTCTCTATGGAAGGGTTTGAGGCTGTAAAGGCACTAAGGAGCCAACCGCAGTTCACTTCATGTCTACTCGACGATTCGATGTGTGGCGTTCGGCGACCCTGCAGGCAGAAAATGTAACAGAGATTGATGACGCGTCCGTGCAACATTGCCGCCCGTATGCCACGGAGACGCGTGTGTTCGCGAAAAAAATGAGGCGAATCAAAGTGCACAGTATGCGAGTAAATGCGAGCGAAGAAACATGGTGAGTATAGAGCCGAGACGGTGCACGCATGCGTGTCTGCCCTGGCTCTAGGCCATTTCTACGATGTGCATAAAAACGTGGCATTATTAAGCTAAAACGTGGCGACGTTAAAGTTTAATGTTATAGAACTTGAATTCCTTGAATACCTTGAATGCCTTTGCACGGGGCCCCAGTGCAATACTTCTTGTATAGGGCCTCAGTGCAATACTTCCTGTATAGGGCCTCAGTGCAATACTTCCTGTATAGGGCCTCAGTGCAATACTTCCTGTATAGGGCCTCAGTGCAATACTTCCTGTATAGGGCCTCAGTGCAATACTTCCTGTATAGGGCCTCAGTGCAATACTCTCCTAGTATAGGGCCTCAGTACTAATTACTTCCGCTGGTATAGCGCCTGCAGTGCAATACTTCGCTGTATAGGGCCTCAGTGCAATACTACTGCTATAGGGCCTGCAGTGGGCAATATTCCTGTCAGGGCCTCAGTGCAATAGCTTCTTGTATAAGGGCCTCAGTGGCAATACTTCCTGATATAGGGCCATCAGCTGCAAATACTAACCTGTATAGGGCCTCAGTGCAATAGCTTTCTGTATAGGGCCTTCAGCTGCCACGCCTCAGTGCAATACTCTCGGTTTAATATATAAATCCAACTATTAATACTCTCTGTTTGTATATAAATCCGGCATGTGCCACGCGAAATATGCTGGTGGCGCCCGTGCGGTGATGTCCGCCGCTTGACTTCGCGCACGCTCACGCATGCATACCTGTGGGGTGGCAGCTGTGTGGGTGATGATGGGAGGGGAGGGACCGTCGGGCGTCCTGTCCTGCTTCTCCCCGTGACCAGTGATGAACACGGACGGAGGTAGCGGAACCTTCTCGTCTGCAAATAGAAAAAAAACGCGTAACAGCTACAGTACCGCCATCTGTACGTTGATTCCGATACGATGCAACGCTGCGTATAATTTTATACATATCGTGGAAATAAATGAGAAAAATTGATAAATAAGTGAATGAATAAATAATTAAATAATTAAATAAATACATAAATACATACATAAATAAATAAATGAGTGAATGGATAAATAAATAAACATGAATATTCTCTGTATACAGACTATGTATCAATATATACGGACGTCTTTGACACACATTTGTCGCGCCATGTTTTACCTTTGCCATTCAAAGAACCGTTGAAACTGCCCTTGCTGTCATCAAGGTCGTCCGGGTCTTCGTCGTCCACCTCCGATCCGTCGGTGCTGTCATCCTGCAAGACACACCGAGCGCGCATCAGAGCAGTCCTTTTCTCTATCTAGACTGAACCCTGGATCACAACTAATAAGCTTCCTCTCTCTTGACCAAACCATACATACAGACTACGTGATTGCAACTGTATTATCTTCTTATTGTCCTATATATATATAACGTTGCGACCTCGAGACTATGCAAAAAATTGGCCATCGTTTAATTATTAAACTCCGCGCGAATCATTATACAATTTCAATGTAATTTGTGATTGTCCAAAACTGGAGTGACTGTATGTTAGCTAAATCTCAACGCTCTACTTCGCGCAACCCTACCACTATGTCCCCATAGACAGGTAGTAACCAATGTGAGCCGTACAGCCCTCTAGGGGTTGTGGGATTCCATAGTGCGAGCTGAGAGGCAAGGGGTATGTGTGAGTAGGGTAAGGTAGGCCGGCATATTGGACGAGTTTAGGGAGCTAAGGCGGCGGTGAAGGCTTAGGATCCACTGCTATAGACTGACACCACCGACCAGTGTCCGCTACGATCGCGTCCCCGCGCGACCCGCCGGAGCACGCGCGGCGGCGACTGGCTCACCTCTGCCGTGGAAAAGCTCTCGACCAAGATGGCGACTAGCAAGTTGAAGAGCACGTAGTTTCCGAAGGTCATGAGAGCGATGAAGTAGAGAGCCGCCCACGCCGACGTGTAGTACATGCCGTTGAAGAGCACCACGTTCCAATCTTCCTGCGTGAGTATCTGTGAAACAGACGAGAAGACATCGTATCTGGTTAGCTACACGCGTATCTGGTTAGCTACACGCGTATCTGGTTAGCTACACGCGTATCTGGTTAGCTACACGCGTATCTGGTTAGCTGCTTAGGTATCTGGTTAGCTACACACGTATCTGGTTAGCTGTTTAGGTATCTTCTTAGCTGTGCGCATAATTCGTTACCTAGCAATATAACTCGTTACCTGAGCACGTGTCTGGGCTGGTTACCTGGGCACGAAAGTCACTGCCCGGCCACGAAAAATAATGCTCTAAGTATGTAACCTGTTACCTGAGATTGTAACTCGTTACCCCGGGCCACATAACCTGCTACTCGGCCACGTAACACGTTAGCTGGGCACGAACCGCGCTACCTTGCCAGGAATCACATGTACGAGACGCTCGCATACCTGGATACTTGGCTGTTGAAGGATCCGTTGCGCATGATGCTGCACTGGGACGGGTGATGGCGCAGTGATGCGCGATGCTGAAGGTGAGAGCTGTGTGCCTGCATGGCTCCGACGCCGTTACAGTTGCTGTGATCCACCGAGCGCGATCGCTCGCTGAAACACGCACACAAGCGTCGATCACCCATCAACAAACACACTGTGACAGAGCAGTGCCACACGCGGCGTGTGCCTGCAGGTGCAACAGCTCTCGTAAATAAACTTGCTTTATATATAGCAGCGAGAAACTTCGATAATCGACTATATAAACGTCTTCAGTCGGTATATTTTAGCCGTATATGACAGTCTACGTGTAAAATGCAGTTGATCACAATGACGTTCGAATTTGACGCATCTATTCACTGAGTGGAACAGAAAAAATCTCGCAAACAACGATGTCTACTTATATCACTACCTCTTTGCTTTACAGCAATAAACAAAATATTGTCTGTGATTCTTCCCATCGTCCCTCAAACACGACCACGTCTTTCCCTGAATCTATTTTCGAACATGTTGATCACATCTGCCCAGTAATCGCTTAGATATGTTGACCATGCCTTCCTTAAATCAATATAATCGGGCTGGTCACAAACTGACCAGTAATAAGATATGTTTGTTGACGTAATCGTCCATAAACTAATATCGACTCGCTGCTCACATCTATCCCCATAACACTGTGCACTCTAGTTGTGGCCACATCTGCCCACCACATACGTTAATTAGCTCGCTTTCCATAAAATAATATAAACTAGCTGACCGCATCTGGCCCGTAACAAACAACGTAGTATTGTTTATTTGTATTTCAATAAAGCAGTAAAGCTTTCTTGACCACGTTTTCACTACGCGCATTAGATGACAGCATTTCCTGACTACGTGAAGTTACCCCTACATACATAACTAAACTAACTACCTAAACATAATTATAACCTCATAACCACTACACAACGCTTCTCGTTAACTCGTTACTGTAACTACGCGTTGAGTGAGGGAGCCATGGCGGCGTGAGTGTGTGTGTGTGTGTGCCGAGGTAGAACAGTTAGTTAGATTAGCGAGGAGGTGTGAGTACCCATGTTGTCGCTGCTGGTGATAGTGGTGGTGATGGTGGTGGCAGTGGTGGGAGGGGTGGTAGTACAGAGAGTGCTGAGAGAGGGCGTGCGTTGCGCCCACCGTCGGTACCTCCAGGGTGATCGCACGCATGGGACCTGGCCACCTGCTGGCGAAAACGTGAAACAATCGTGCCGTTAGTGATACTAGTTGCATACGGCAGACACACGTGCACGCGCGCACGCGCGCACCACACACGTGTACACACACGCGCGCGCGCACCACGCACGTGTACATACACGCGCACGCGCACCACACACGTGTACACACACGCGCGCGATCGTAACATAACCTCACCTCGCAGACGATTTCTCGCGGCTCAGCTTTCACATCCGCCCCTCTCCCCACGGCGTCACTACCATTGCGTTGTTTTTCTCATCACCCGACATAACACATACACGGTGTCTGCTGGAGTTTACTCTCAGATAGGTATTTATGGGGGGGATGTACTAAGGAGCAGCTCTGCCAGGTAATGAGACGCGTTAGTGATGCATCATAATATTTGTACATTCATGTTGATTAGCGCTAATTCATCACGGATATGCTATTATTCGCCATACTCGCAATCGTAGATCACTCCCGTGTGTTATGTTCTAGTAGATCCTATCCTAAATATAACTCGCCTAGTATCCATGACTATATGATTACTTCATGACAGCGTCCGGAGCAATTCTCACCGATTCATAAAATAACAGCGCTTGCACCTGCTCACGTGTGCAGCCAATTAGGCCTGGTGAAATAGCGATTTAAATGTATTCCCGCGTGTGCATACTGCTGCCCGCTTTATTATGTAAATAAGTGTATGAACGAGCGTAGTTGAACCCCCCCCCCCCGCTATGCAGCAGCAGCCGAGTCTTAAAGAGGATCTGCAATATCTATTTATCAATCTAATTATCTGCGGAGCTATAAAATGTATATACATAATTAACGTCTAACGATGTTTACTATTATAGATTTTACGATCATCGTTTGCGCTCTTGCCGCACCTATGGTAATTTGCAAGCTTGTTTACAGTCGGGTCATTGTCACTGTGCGGCTGCCTTCGTGCGCTCGTGAAAAACTAAACCGTGTTACTTAGCTACCGTCAGATTTGAGGAAACACATCCCGGCTGAATGCACGGATGTAGCGATGTAGAGCACTCGCAACGCACACGATCGCTGTGGGTCACAGAAGCATGTTTTGTTACTGCTACAGTTGTTGTTGTTGTTGTTGTTGTTGTTGTTGTTGTTGTTGTTGTTGTTGTTGTTGTAGTTGTTGCTATCGTTCCTGCTGTGGCTGCTATTGCTTCCGCTGCTGTTTTCGATACTGCTGCTGCTGTTGTTGTTGTTGTTGTTGCTGCTGCTGCTGCTGCTGCTGCTGTTGTTGTTGTTGTTGTTGCTGCTGCTGCTGCTGTTGCTGTTGCTGTTGTTGCTGCTGCTGTTGTTGTTGTTGTTGTTGTTGCTGCTGCTACTGCTCGTGGCGTCACTTACCTGCTTGTGGTATTCGATGCCCATACTGAGAGTGTTGACGAGGATGGCTAGCAGGATGAAGGTGCTGAACACCCTATGCTCGACCATCTGCTTCACCTTGCTCTGCAGCATGTTCGTCACGCACGGCGGCCGCGGAGGCTGCGGGAGCAGACGAGACGCGCGGTTACGCTCGGTCGCCATGGCAACGCATCGCCGCAGCGAGGTGTGTGGCGGAGATTAAAGAGCAAAGGTGCATTAAAGAGGCGAGAACTATCGGGGAGCGATAGCGCGTGAGGCTCGCTTCTGATCCCAGCACGCACAGCTTGCGATGCGAAATTAAATCAAAGATGGAGTGCGAATTACCGGCAGACATTTGCCAGATTGAGAGCAAACCTCACTAACCATGCTAACCTTCCGACCTAGCTCTAGAACTAGCTTCTATGCTCAACTCCTCCTCTCTGATGACACTAACACTTAGCTTACATCCTAACACTAAGCGTTAGCCTAACCTTATCATGAACCCTAATCCTAAGCCTCAAACCAAAGCCGACACCTCTTCCCAAACCTAACCCTTACCTTAAGTTTAACCATAACCCTAACCATAACTGTACCTCATCGCACCCCACACGCTAGCCCTAACCCTAACTCTACCCAACCCCACCCCTCACGCTAACCTTAACCCCAACTGTACTCTATCTCTAACCCTAACCATAACCCCATCCCCATCCTCACCTCTCACGCTAACACTAACCCTAAATGTACTCCACCCCGCCTCTCACACTAACACTAACACTAACTATGCCCTACCCCACCCCACACTAACCCCAACCCTAACTGTACCCGACCCCACTCCTCACACTCACAGTGACCCTAACTGTACCCCACCCCCTTCACGTTAACCCTAACCCCAACTGTACCGCATCGTTCACGCTGACCCCGCTACGTGTTAGGTACGGACCTTATCGGGGAAGTCACTGTCGTCCGACGACCAGTCGTCCTCCGGTTCCGAGTCCGTCCACTCGTACTCAGAGCAGAGCGTCGGCTGTGCCTCCAGCTCCGGCGGCAGTGACGGGAAGTAGGTGATCTTGGCGGGCGCAGAGAAACGCTTCTCGTCTGCAAAGGAGAACCGCTTCATGTTGTATGTACGGTTCTCTCTTTATTGTATAAACGGATCTTTCTCACTGTCGCCCTACCCGTCTCTCACCCTCTGATATATATAGAGAACTGAATTGCTGTCCATTCTTCTATGTATCTCTCTCTGTATCTCTCCCTCTTATGTGTACATATGCCGTACATATGCGGTACATATGCCGTACATATGCGGTACATATGTCGTACATATGCGGTACATATGCCGTACATGTGCGATACATATGCGGTACATATGCTGTACATATGCGGTACATATGCGGTACATATGCGATACATATGGCATACGATATGCGATACATATGCGGTACATATGCGGTACATATGCAGACATATGCGGTGGTGAATTTTATACGCGAACTTGCGCAACAGTGAGTCAGAACATTTGACGTGAGGAATAGCAGGAGGAACATCATCGTCCCGATAACAGAAGTAAACAATACGATAAACAGCACGTTTGCAATTGGCATCCTGATCCATGCGGTACAATAAGATAAATCAACAATAGTCGGAACTTTACTGCGAGCAACAACGGCGTCAACCCGATGAAAGCTACCGACAGCAATGGCGTCACCACGAACAATAGATTTTAGCGATGAAACTTAACAACATAAATAATGAATCACGTGCTAGAATAATGGAATCAAGCACGAACAGGTCGCCGCAGTCAGAATGGCGATCAATACGCTTTAACATCGGAGATGAGCAAAAGCAGGAGAATCAACGATTCATACAGGAACAAAGCGTTAGAACAATGGACATGAACCGCGCAATGAGCTGCGCGTTGTAGTCGGCAATAATGCGTTGCAATAATACATGTATGCCATGAATAGCAGCATATATCACAGGCTCGCCGGCGCCTTGACTAATCACTACACACTGTTGTGTTCTCGCGCGCACATAACGCACTGGCTGTATACATCGCGAAACTCATTTCTTTAATTGAGTAGGAATTTCTCGATAAAACAAGCATTTTAACTCGCAGCGGGAGCGTCTGCGTGTATACGCGCACGCGCGCCGACCGTGGCTTTGCAGACGTCACGCACGTGAATTGCAGACGAAATGACGCCAGGCGCCTTTCTCCCTGACCTCTCTCCCCTTTGTCCTCACCCATCCTCCTCGTCTTGTATTGCACTCCACAAGACCCCTTCCCTCCCCCTTCGTGTCCCGCTCCCCTTCCCTCACCCCTCACCATACTGTTCCCTCTCGTCAACGCTCCCCGCCCCTCCACACATGCTCCCACCCCCTCTTGCCTTCTCCCTCTCTCACTTCCGTTCTCTTTCCTTCGGCTTCCTTCTCCTCCTCTTCCGATCTACTCCACCACCCCTCCCGCTCCCCTGCCCCTCTCCCCTCCACTTCACACTCCTGCTCCCCTCTCCTCCACCTTACCCACCCGCTTTCTCTATGCCTCAACCCCCATCGGTTACCTGAAGACGAAGATGAAGAGCATGAGCAGTCCGAAGAACGTAGCGACGTTGTCGACAGTCTTCAACATGACGAGCAGCTGGCGCCGCAGTGCGGGCATGAAGCGAACTAACTTGAGGATGCGCAGTAGGCGGAAGGTGCGCAGCACGGACAGGCCGCCCTCTCCATCCTGAAAGATCTCGACGAGACTGTGCGACAAACATGGCCGCCATTAGCATGCACCAACGAGTTCTCACTTACTCGTATCTTACTGACGGACCCCACAATGTGCGAGACAGGCGGACACACACAGAGAGAGAGAGAGAGAGAGAGAGAGAGAGAGAGAGAGAGAGAGATAATATATATCGCTCTGTGACTATCCCCATCTTGTTCCCCTGACACCATTAGCCTAATTTTCGAATCGATTATATACTTACTAAAAATATTGCTACCCAGGCTAAGCCTATATTATCAAAAGAGACGGCCCCCTTGAAGGGGTTTTGGTCGCCAGTCTGACAGGTGGAGTAATACTGGTTCCAGTTGACGCAGCTTCCGTTCACGGCGGGTGGGTACGTTACGTTATTGCTGTAGGGTAGCACAGGCAGTTTGCACTCCACCCCGTCCTCCTGTCAAGTGTCAGCAACAACGACCGATCAGCGACGCGGTGACACAAAACTCGCAGGTGACAATGTTTTCATGTGACAATACGCGCAGATGAAAGATTTATTAGGTGACAATAATTTCAGGTGATATCCGTGATGTGACAATGGCCGGATGTGACAATGTTTGAAAGTAACAAGGCCGTACTGTGACAATACTTTTTTAGGTGACAAAGTCACGATATGACAGTACATTGATAAAGCTCAGATGCGACGATGTTTGGGATTCGAGGTATTCTGACCGAAATCGTGTCCCGTAACGGAAGGTGAGAAGTACAGTTCACACGAGCACGCGGCCGTCGCCATAGCAATTGCAAGCATCTCGTAAGAAATACCACAGTAATCATATATAGGCGTTAAATCAGTTACGGCTGACCCAGTTTCAATAGACGAAGACGTAAAACGTTTGCATTTTCGCACGAGCACAAGCACGCGTCTACATTTAGATATCCCTGGCTTTTACCACGCTAAATAAATAAGTGCATGAATAAATAAATGAATAAATTATTTACCGAGAAATACCGACGAGAGAAAAACGCAGCGAGTACACGATGCCTTCGATTATTACTCAACGATATGGCATATAAAATAAATCACGTGCCAATCGCAGGACCGCACGATTTCCGCCCCGCGTCGATATCTACACTAATATATGCCATGTTGGCTGCCCTGCTGCCGCGTGACGTCATCATCTTACCTGGTACGGAGGTATTTGATCACAGGTTTTTAAGCCGTTGTCCTTCGCCATGCTGCATATGAACTCGTTGTGCGTGGCTCGAGACAGGGAGAAGAACGGCGCCAGCGACACCCTGGGGGAGAGCGCGAGTGCGTGAGAAAGAGCGCGAGAGAGAAAGCGAGTGAGAAAAACGCGAACGGGAGAGAGAAAAAAGATAGCGAGAGCGAAAGAGAGAGCGAGAGAGAGAGAGAGAGGGGAGAAAGAGCGAGACAGAAAGACACACACGCACACACACACACACTTACACACACACACACACACGCGCGCGCACACACACACACACACACCGAGAGCGAGAGAGAGAAGAGAGAGAGAGAGAAAGAGAAAGAGGGAAACGAAGAGAGAGAGAGATAAGAGATAAAAAGAGAGAGATAGAGAGAGAGCAGAGATAGCAGATAAAGAGAGAAAGAGAGAAAAGAGGAGAAAGACAGAATGGAGAGGGAGACCACTAGGCAGATACTCGCACGTGTTAAGTTCCACCGCTTAATGGAAACCGTTTCAGCCAGTTGGAGTGACACGCTCCGGTAATCGGACCCTTACAACCATGGTTACACCTAATCGAGGGAAACCACGGCTCGGACTCTAAAAACACCGAACAACGTCGAATCTTTTTCTCTTACGGGGGAAAAACAACAGCTCTGAGAAAGCGTAGATGTAGCGCTACGTTGAATAAATCGAACTTTGTTACTGGCTTCACCTCACCGCCCGCATCTCCAGCCACACACGCCACGTACACGCACACGCACGCACACACACACACAACACACACACCACACACACACACAACACCACACACACACACACACACACGCACGCCACCTCAACACACACACACACACACACACACACACACATACACCACACACACAAACACACACACACACACACACACACCACACACACATACACACACACACACACACACACGCACACACACACACGACACACACACACACCACACGCACACACACACACACACACACACAACACGCCTGCCGCGCGCGCGCGCACACACACACCACACACACACACACACACGCCCACACAGACAGACAGAGGTCAAGCAGGCCGTCTCAAAAAAACATTCGCCGAGAGAAAATATTGGTGCAGCTCTGCGCCGACAAACAACAGCCCGCTACACAGAGTCGCTGCCAATAAATCGAACGCGACAGATTGCAGTGAGACGACGACGCAAGCGAATCTCACACACGCGCTAGCAGCCGCAACCTGCAAGTTGCCGATGACGATAGATGGTAGTAGTGTAGATGCACGATCTTATTACACGGATAGAAGAATGCATTAGGCTGGTGGGTGGGTAAAGGGTTGGCGAGATCTTTCTCTGATTGTTTTTTCCGATTGTTTTTCCGAATGATAGAAATTTCTAGCGACACACGAACCGCTTCTGATACCCACCGCCAGAGGTCGCCACTTTCGATAATCGGCGGCAGCGGCCATTGTTGCGTTTCCCGCACCCAGAGCTCGCCACCTCTGAGGCAGACGCTGGCGGCCATTGTTGCGTGGCTCCGCCGTCGCCATGACGACACCTTACTCGCTTACTCACCCGTACATGTCCGTGACGTCGGTGCTGACGTTCTGGTAGCAGCGGTTGCGCAGCAGCCCCGCCCACAGCTGCACGCCGATGATGCCGAAGATGAAGAAGACGAAGAAGCAGAGCAGCAGTACGTTGCCCAGCATCGGCAGCGTGTCCAGCAGCAGCATCACCAGGATTCGCATACCTGCGGACGCGTAGAGGGCAGCACGTGAGACGGGCCGGTAGAGGGCAGCACGCGTGAAGGACCGGTAGGGGGCAGCACGTATGATGGACCGGTAGGGGGCAGCACGTGTGATGGACCGGTAGGGGGAGCACGTGTGAGGGCCCGGTAGAGGGCAGCACGTGTGAGGGCCCGGTAGAGGGAAGCACATGAAACAAACCGGTAGAGGGCAGCACATGAAACAAACCGGTAGAGGGCAGCACGTGAAAGGCGCAGATAGAGGGCAGGAAGTAGGAATAGGAACAGTTTACATAATATCGAACTGTATCCACCAACTTAACTCAACTAGTCTGCTTTTCTAAGGGAAACCTACGCGTACGACTAGCTGCATCGTATGACTAACGCAGGCAATCATTTCCCATCGCTTCCCTTCAAGGTTTCTAATGGGTAACGATGGTGATGGTAGGGGGATCGGAGGACGAACTATGTGGTGAGAGCGGGTGCGAAGTGCACACAGACAGCGCAGGACGTGGATGTATTTATCTAAGCCACGCGCAACTTCGACGAAGCGGTTACAACGTCAACACTCCATCACTCGCAGACATATTGCTGCAGAAGCACGTGCCGAATTTCACCAACTACTCATAACGCAACGAAATCCGTCATGGCCGAGAATCCGGCGCGTATTTGCACATATGTGCGTGCGTGTCTGCATGACCGTGCGTGCGTGTGTGCGAGTTAGAGACAAAGAGAGATAAAGACAGACAAGAAACAACGATAGAACGAGAGAGAGAGAGAGAGAGAGAGAGAAAGAGAAAAAGAGAGAGAGAGAGAGAGAGAGCGAGTAAAAAGAGAGGGGAAGAACTTTAGATAAAGAGGGACAGACACACAGAAAGAAACAGAGAGAGAGGGAGAGAGAAAGAGAGAGAGAGAGAGAGAGAAAGAGAGAGAGAGAGAGAGAGAGAGAGAGAGAGAGAGAATGATAGATATATAGATAGAGAGAGTCTGGCGCATGCATGCAAACAGCATGTTCCAGCGTGTAAAACATGTGCAGCAACGAACCAACCAGACAAAAATATTTTGGGATCTGGCAGTTGGGACCGAGGTGGTGATGTTGTACTAGTTAGTCAAGTCAGATTAACAGACGCACATATAGAGTAGGGCAGCGGAATAGAGGGGCACGACAGAATGGGGCGCACGAAGAGAAAGTGAAGAAAGAGAGGTCAAGGTGAAAGCGCAGGCGATGGGAAAGTAAGGAGAAGAAGGGACAAATTTGCGAGAGAAGTGGTGGGAGATGAGCCGACAAGAAAGAGCTGCTTGGTGGAGAGTAAGGGGCGTGCGAGTAAAAGTTAAAGGGAAGGAGTAGAAGGATGGAGAGAGTATAGGCGGGAGGGTGAGGTGAGGTTATATAGCTGCACATTGAAAAGAAAATCCGCTGGGGGAAGCAAGGGACATGATGGGGAGAGGAGCGGCGGGAGGAGCGAGAATAGAGAAGGGTGTCCGAGGGGACAGCGAGAAGAAACAAGGAGAAACGCCCGAGGGAGACGGGAAGAGAAAGGAAGGAGGAGCAGGAGATTAGACGCGAGACAGGAGGCACAGCACCACGCCGCGCGGGGGGGAGGGGGGAAACGCGAGCTAATTGGAGTTAATTGGCGCGAACTATATATAATGTCATTACCGCGCCGCATCCCGGCGAACATGCAAGTGATGATAATCAAGATGGCTTCGCGGCGCTCTCCCCTGCAGCATCTCAGCCTCGCGGCCGATATATAGGTGAAGGCAAGCACGCGTAAACAAGCACCGGAATGCACCGGAGAGCTCTCCAATCATCTGGATCAGCGTGGGACCGCGCGAACTGGATTCACATTCCACGATAATTTAACGCGCGCGTATAATGAACCATGAGCCACGCAGTTCGTGCACTTGCTCTGAGTGGTCGCAGCACGAGAATCGCAGCTTCTCTCCAGACTACTAGACACACGCGAGGCGTAGTAAAAACACACTCCGCCACGGTCGCCGCTGCAGCAGCAGCAGCAGCAGCCGCAGCAACTGCCGCAGCAACTGAATGAGTGGGAGAGAAAGAGAGGGAGAGAGAGAGAGAGAGAGAGAGAGAAAGAGAGGATGAGGAAAAGAGAGTGAGTGTGCGAGTGAAGGCGAGAGAGAGAAAGAGGGAGAAGAGAGGGAGAGAGAGAGAGAGAGGGGGAGAGAAAGCGAGAAAGGGAAAGAGAGAGTGAGAGAGAGAGAGCGAGAGCGAGAGAAAGAGAGGACGAGGAAAAGAAATTGTGTGTGTGAGAGCGAGAGAGAGAAAGAAGGTGAAGAGAGAGAAGGGGGGGGGAGGGAAAGAGAGAGCGAGAGAGAGAGAAAGAGAGGATGAAGAAAATATGGTTTGTGTGTGTGAAAGGGAGAGAGAGAAAGAGGGAGAAAAGAGAGAGAGGGGGAGAGAGGGAAAAAGAAAGAGAGGGGAAAGTGAGTGAAAGAGATAGCGAGAGCGAGAGAGAAAGAGATAGCGAGAGCGAGAGAGAAAGAGATAGCTAGAAGGAAGAGAGAACGAATGAGAAAGAGAGGAGTGGGTGAGTGAGAGAGAAACAGAAGATGAGGAAAAGAGAGTGTGTGTGCGAGTGCGAGCGAGAGAGAGAAAGAGGAAGAAGAGAGGGAGAGAGAGAGAGGGAGAGAGAGAGCGAGAAATGGAAAGAGAGAGAGAGAGAGAGAGAGAGCGAGAGAAAGAGAGAACGAGGAAAAGAAAGTGTGTGTGTGAGAGCGAGAGAGAGAAAGAGGGTGAAGAGAGAAAAAGGAAAAGAGAGAGTTATATATATATATATGCACCCTATTTTATATTTTTAAACTGCATTATAACGAGCGCATTAATAATGTCTGAATGAATATAATAGACTGAACCGCTGGTAATAAAAACGTATTCACATAATAAGAGGCATTATTCAAGTCGGCTGAATATCGTTCTGCCATTAAAATGTGGCAACGCCTACACGCGAGCGAAATTTGTTGTGCAGAAGCAATCGTTGTGATATGTGTATATATATATATATATACTCACAGATTTGTCTATGGTCTCTATGGAAGGGTTTGAGGCTGTAAAGGCACTAGGAGCCAACCGGCAGTTCACTTCATGTCTACTCGACGATTCGAGTGTGGCGTTCGGCGACCCCTGCAGACAGAAAATGGTAACAGAGATTGATGACGCGTCCGTGCAACATGCCGCGTATCCACGGAGACCGGTTGTCGCGAAAAAAATGAGCGAATCAAAGTGCACAGTATGCGAGTAAATGCGAGCGAAGAAACATGGTGAGTATAGAGCCGAGACGGTGCACGCATGCGTGTCTGCCCTGGCTCTAGGCCATTTCTACGATGTGCATAAAAACGTGGCATTATTAAGCTAAAACGTGGCGACGTTAAAGTTTAATGTTATACCTTGAATACCTTGAATGCCTTTGCACGGGGCCCCAGTGCAATACTTC
>NW_014577098.1:342349-353375 GCF_000485595.1 Priapulus caudatus | reverse complement strand
CCTGTCCAATGCCCGCAACCCCTCCCCCTGTCCAATGCCCGCAACCCCTCCCCCTGTCAAATGACCACCCCTGCCCTCTGCCCACTGCCCCTGCTGTGCAGCGTGCGCGTGTGACACAGCTGCCGCTACGTGAAGGTTAATCCTCGCCGCTGCTACTGTCGCTACACGTCGCACGGGCGCATCACACGCGCGGCGGCCGGGCAACAGCAGCAGCAGCGTCAATGTTTACCCGCACGATGGCGTGATAGCCGCATAGAAGAACCCCCGCCACGCTGCGCTAATTGAACGATTACGACGACTGAAGCCATTCTCTCGTGCGGCCGGCTATCTCGGCATCCCAGCCTCCTGCGCGCACGCATCCCTTATCCACGCGCACACAGCTCTCTAAACGATGACATTCCCGGCACCGCGCGAAGACGAGAGAGAGAAAGAGAGAGAGATAGAGAGAGAAAGAGAGAGCGAGCGAGAGAGAGAGAGAGAGAGAGAGAGAGAGAGAGAGAGAGAGAGAGAGAGAGAGAGGGAAAGAGAGCGCGCGCGCGCGAGAGAGAGGGGCTCGTGTCTACATGGAGGAGAGAGAGAGCGCGCTATCACTGCTGCTGCTGCTGCTGGTGGTGGGGGTGGTGGTGGTGCTGCTGCTGCTGGTGGTGCTGCTGCTGCTGCTGCTGCTGCTGCTGCTGCTGGTCATTGCAGCAGCGATGGAAGCCACCATCGTGGACGCAGCGTGGTTAGCGTTAAAAACTCCGCAAAAATCCGGACTGAAGAGATCCATTGTATTGGACTGGAGAAGGACATTGAACTTTGCTGAATGCGTCCATTGAACCAAGTTGGTTAAGACCACTGAATCGCTGTAGATATGTCGTTAATCGAGTCGTCAAGTCTCTATTACAGCCTACGTTAGCTCAGTATGTGTTCATTCAGTAATAGTCGTTCAGTATGTAGTCATTTCGCATGTAGTCATTTAGTATGTAGTAATTCAGTATGTAGTCATTCAGTTTGTAGTCGTTCAGTAGGTAGTGATTCAGTCCGTAGTCATTCAATATATAGTCGTTCAGTATGTAGTGATTCAATCCTTAGCCGTTCAATGAGTAGTCATTCAGTATATATTCCTTCTCTAGCTTTAGTATGGTTGTTTAGTCTATAGTCGCACAATCTGTACTCGGCTGTCATGCCAGCCACGTCTCTTAGGCTATAGCTATTATCAGGGGGGAATAGTGAAGATCAATAGCGAGGAAAAAACCGCAATAAAGCACTCCTACACGTATCGCTGGCTCTGCCACCGCACTGCCGTCGTCTCGTTCACCACTCCATCTATATTTATTACGTCACTACACCGACACTGCGCGCCTAACCACAGCGAGCGCTAGTGAGTAGCTACGCCCACCATAGAGCGTCGATGATCTATCTATCTATCTATCTATCTTGAATTATCTACTATCTATCATCTATCTATCTATCTATCTATCTATCTATCTATCTATCTATCAGAATCTATCTATCTATCCATCTATCTAATCTATCTACTCTAATAATATCTATCTATCTATCTATCGATCTAATCATCTATCCTGTCTGTCTGTCTGGTCTGCTGTTCTTGTTGTCTGTCTGTCTCTGTCTGACTTCTGCTCTGTCCTGCTGTCTTGATCCTGTCTGTCTGTGCTGTCTGTATGTCTGAATATCTATTATCTATCTTCTATCTACAATCTACTCTATCTATCTATCTAATCTACCACTATCTATTTCCATCTGTCTCATCCCTGCGTTTTCTCTTTCGCCTCCTTCACCTTTTTTATATCCATATCTCTATCTCTATAACAATCTACACCTAACCGTAGGCCCGGTAACTATGGCTATCGTCATTAGACGATGGTGAGATCTTTACCGTATCGTATAATTTTATATTATTATATATATAATTATCGTATATATTATTCCGTATCGTCCTACAGAAAAAATCATCACGCTGCAGCAAGCTTAACTACAGTCTCACCTTATCTCTATGTACTAACTGTTAGTATATAAATGTTATTATAGGTATATAGCATCAGTGTATACTATACTGTGCGCGACATGCGAGCGCCACCTACCGGCGAGCACGAGTGAAGAATCGAGCGGTTCCACGGGTCTCCGCCATGTACCTTCCTTGCCGTAGAATCCCATGGCAGTAACCTGCGCAGCAAAGAAAACAGATGACAACTTTTATACGCATGCGCTGCGAAAAACGACGGGGTGTTTGCTAATGAGCCAATCATGAACATAGTGATTAAAAATATATATCGTTATGAGATTATGCCTTTGAGAAGCAGCATCAAGGCAGGGCACTTCGCAACGCTGCCAGGCTGCCACGCGACTCCGGCGTCTGCTTTTTCTGGAGCTTTCTTTTCTGGGTGGTTAACAATTACGCATGAGAGAAAAAAGGTGAAACGGGAAGTATAGTGATGAGTAAGGCCGAAGATAAACGATAAGAAACAACAATTGAAAATGGTTGCGAATTTTAATCTTTAATGTTGTTAGATACATCTTTGGTGTTCTTAGTGGCGGGGGGGGGCATTAAGCGATTGGCATAGTGAGTATCGTCATAACTAGCGAACGGCTCCACGCTAGATATCTACGAAGGCATTCACGGCTAGATGATTCTAGCGAAAGGCTTCCCCCTAGATATCACATACCACGATGGACAAGAAACATTTCTGCCGAATAAATAATCGGACAAGGAAGGACTTTTCCACAGCATCAGCTATGTATATATATATATACTATATATATATATAATATATATATATTAGTATATATAGTATATATATATATATATATATTTATATATATATATATATATTATATATATAATATATTCCCCGTTCTCTCTACCATAACCACACAACCAACCACATCAGACACACGCACACACACACACACAGCAACACACACAGCCAGCACCACGCACGCACAAACACACACACAACACACACACAGCACACACACACACACACACACACACACACACACACACACACACACACACACACACACACACACACACACACACACACACACACACACACACACACACACACACACACATATTATATATCTATTTCATAAAGAACCGGAAAATGTCTTAAGTTGTAAGTGTTTCTAGCCCGCTAACCGTTTCTGCACTTCATACCTTTCAGCGGCGTACTAAACCCGCATATCTGCGATTCTCTCGATTCCGGATGACATTTCAAAGCACTTCGTCGCAAACAAGGCTTTTACTCGGGATTAGACCATTTCAGAACTACTGCGATTAACCGGGTTCAAAAAAGCTTTTAACAGCAGCGAAGCGGCCGCTTAGCAGTTATTAAGTGGCATGAATGCGAGTGGTAACAGCAGACATTATTGGGCAAGGCCTCTACGATTGGCGAGGCTCCAGATACAGGCATCACAACTCGCAGACGAAGTCGCGAATTCGCCAGCATCACAACTGCGGTAGCGTTGATGACGTCACGCGTCTCGCGCGGGCGACTCCAGTCACATGACGTAGTATCGTCCAATCGGCAATGGGCGATGGAGCGCGTGGGTTACGTACCACGTAGACTGGTACCCGTTCGCCACCTTCACTCCGGCATATATCCTTTACTACAATGACGACCGGTACGGTCTAATCCATACGGTCAGATTCTGACCGTATGCGCGCATGCGCAAAGCGATTTTGGTCAGCCTCGTTCCCGTTGTAATCACTAATGGCGACAATAACACCTAGGAAGTTACGAATAAGTGAGAGAATTTGCGTTGGTTGCAAGAAATCTGACATTGAAAAAGGATTTGCAAGAGAAATTAGTTCCACCGCTGGTGAAAAGAAACAATTATCTAAATTATTCTGCAGGTACGGCGAGATTTCGATCGCTGAAGGCTTACTTTGTCGAAAATGTGAGCGGCGCTTTGAACGGGTACTAGACTGGTACCCGGTCGACAGTTCCACACGCTACACTAACGTCAGTGTAGCGAAGAATACTTGCCGGAGTGAAGGTGGCGAACGGGTACCAGTCTAGGCTGGACAATTTTCCAGGGACCTAAACTGGTAGCGATTGGTCAGTCACAACTCACCAATAGCTACTAAGCTTTAAACGGCGCCTACCGGTCTAGTCGTTAGTGTAGCGTGTGGAACTGTCGACCGGGTACCAGTCTACGTACCACGATGACCATCAGCGCCATCTATCGCATAACTACGTGCGTGAACAGCGCCATCTAGCGTATGGATTACGTACCTTGATGATCACCAGCGCCAGCTATCGAATAACTACGCGTGCTAACAGCGCCATCTAGCGTATGGATTACGTACCTTGATGACCACCAGCGCCATCTATCGCGCAACTATCTGCACGAACAGCGCCATCTAGCGTGCGTGTTTGTTACGTACCTTGATGACCATCTCGATGGCGAAGAAGGCAAAGATGAAGTCGTCGAGCACGGCGAGGGTGCGGCAGCGGATCGTGTCGCAGACGACGTCGCTGCACGGCTGGTACATGCCGAGCGTAATGCAGTTCAGCAGTATCACCGTCATCGAGATGTGCTCGAACCACGTGAGGAACGAGAGTCAAGGAGCGTGACGTAAACAACAATCAGCAGCAGCAGCAGCAGCAGCAGCAGCAGCAGCAGACGAACGAGCGCTGTCGTGCAGCACCAGTACTATCTATAGACACACTATCGATGTATATATATATATATATATATATATTTATTTATTTATTTATTTATTTATATATATATATATTTATTTATTTATATCCGTACGCGCATACACGCACAGGCACACACGCATGCATTCACGAACGAACGCACGCACGCACGCACGCTCACACACCCCGTGGCTATATGAAGACCTCGAAATTACTATTACCAGCCATTTACTATAGACGCCACGCAATACAATACATTAGGTTTACCACACATTTCGTGTCATCACGATCCTCATCACCCCTCACCCCATCCTCACCCCACCCTTACCCCACCCTACCCCACCCCAGCTCCAACCCTCACCCAACTCTCACCCCATCCTCACCCCACCCCTACCCCACCCTACCCCACCCCAGCCTCAACCCTCACCCAACCCTCACCCCATTCTCACCCCACCCCTACCCCACCACTCAAGCCCCAACCCTTCACCCCAACCCCTCACCCCCATCCTCACCCAAAACCCCTTTACCCGCCACCCTACACCACCCCAGCCCCAGAACCCTCACCAACCCTCACCCACCTTTACCCCACCCCTACCCACCCTACCCCACCCCAGCCCGAATACCCCCCCGGAACCCTTCACCCAACCTTCACCCAAACTCCCTTCACCCACTCCCTTTATTTCCCACCTTCACCCCACCCGGCCTCAGCCAGCATTCACCAATCAAGCATTTGATTGTTATTGTTAGCGTCGTGGACCGTGCATTTTGATCTCTTCTGCCCGGCCAGCTGCTTCACGCCAAAATCTCTCTCTCTCTCTCTCACTCGCTCCCCCCCTTTCGCTCTCTCTCTTCTTTCCCTCTCTCTTCTCTCTCTCTCCTCTCTCTTCTCCTCTCTCTCTCTCTTCCCTCTCTTTCTCTTTCTCTATCGCTCTTTCTCGTGCGCTCGCCCTCCCTCTCTCTATCTTTCTCTTCGCATCTTTCGTGTGCGCTTCTCGCCCCCTCTCTTCTCTATCTCTTCTCTCTATCAGTTATTCTCCCTCTCTCTCTCTCTCTCTCTTCTCTTTCTCTCTCGTCTCTCTCTTCTCTCTCTCTTCTTCCCTCTCTCTCTCGCTTCTCTCTTCTTTTCCCATCTCTTCTCTTCTCGTTTCCTTTCTCTCTCCTTTCCCCCTCTCTCTCCTTCTCTATTCTCTCTATTCTCTTCTCTCCCTCTCTTCTCTCTCTCTCTCTCTCTTCTCTCTACTTTCTCTGGGCCTCCTCGCCGGCTCTCTCTCCTCTTCTCTATTCTTCTCTTCTTTCCCTCTCGCCCCTCTCTCTTTCTCTCTTCTCTTTATTCTCTCTCTTCTCTATCTATCCGCTCTCTCTCCTTCTCTCTTTCGCGCGCCTCTCCTCTCTCTCTCTCTCTCTCGTGCTTTCTTATCCCTCCCCTCTTTTTTTCTCTCTCTCTCTCTCTCTCTTTCTTCCGTCGCCGCCCGCTCTCTCTCTCTCCTTCTCTCTCTCCTCTCAATTGCTCCAAGGCCGACAACATCACCTATTGAACGTAGCATTGAACGTTCACCGTGTACGTTGTCATTTGAGCTTCCACGCGCGTATTCGCCGCCGATAAGAAAAGCGTCGCAAAATCTCGGCTCCGACGTTCAACAACAGTTTACGGCGGGAGAGGGGGGCCAAGGGCGAAGCGGCGGAGGGACTGTGAGCAGGCGGAAATAAGAGGGCGGGGGAGCGGCTCTGAGAGAGGGAGGCGGCCGGAGTGAGAGAGAGGAGGCGTTGGTTAGTGGAGGGGCGGAATGGAGGCGGGGGAGTGATGAGAGAGGAAAGAAGAGAGGGGTGGGCGGGGTTCACATGGTCTGAGTGAGAAAGAGGGAGGTGGGGTTAGTTGAGGGAAGAGAGAGAGGGCGGCGAGTGTGGGAGAGGTGGCGGGCGGAGGTGGGGCGGGGGGTGGCGAGGGGAGAGAGCGGGGCGCGGAGCGAGTTTGAGACGAGATGAGGAGGCCGGACCACAGTGGGCGGAGGTGCAGCGGAAAGTGTGTGGCGGTCGGAGTGGTCGAGAGATGAGAGGAGGCGGCTGGGGATGCAGTGAGGGCAGAGAGGAGGGTGGGGCGCCGCCGCGGTTTAGTTTGCAGCACGATGAGAGGGAGGCGGGAGTGGGGGTGAGGTTGGCGCCTGGGACGTGGGCCGGGGGAGGTGGGCAGGGAGAGAAGGCGTGGCGGGCGGATGTGAGAGAGAGAAAGTGGGTAGTGGCGAGAGAAAGAGTGGCGGATAGAATCGGTTGGTCGGGGTGGCGGGGAGTGGCGGCGGAGTGTTTGAGAGAGAGAGGAGATGAGAGAGAGAGACGAGCCGGAGAGGAGTCGGGGGAGTCGGAGAGAGAGGGGCAGGGGAATGAGAGAAAGAGAGAGAGGCCGGTAGTGAGAGAGAAAGTGAGAAGGCGGGGGAGTGGGAAAGAGAGAGGAGGCGGGGGAGTGAGAGAGGGAGAGGAGAAGAGGAAGGGAAGGAGGCATCGGCGTAGCCGACAGCAAAATAATGAAATACGCCGGGGAACAGGAGGAGAAAGGTAGGAGGAGAGATAAAAACCGGAGAGGAGCGAAGGAAAATGAAGAATAGCGAGGAAGGTGAGAGGGAGGGGGGAAGAGAGAGAGTTGTAGTGAATTGATGCACTCTTCCTTATCCTCCATACTCTTCTATACACTAGCCCCTTTCGCCGCGACATAACAGGAGAGCAGGATAGAAGGAGCCCTGTTGGCCACCAGGGAACACGTTGGCTGCTACGGGAGCACTGATGCTCGTAGTGCCCTGTGTGTACAGCTCTGAAGGTCGTACATGACACGAACAATTTCATGTGTTGTTTGATATCTTGCCATCGGATAGCCATCGCCGATGTGATGTCAGATCTATTGCCGCCGCGAAGCTCGACCCGCACATTGCAACGTGTTTACACTGTTACGGGATACCACGCTGCGTGTGATGATGCTGTTGTTGTTTTTGTTGTTGCTGCTGCTGCTGCTGTTGCCGGAGCCTCGGCTATTGCTGCAGCTGTTGTTGTTGTTGTTTCTGCTGTTGCTGATGGAGGAGGTGGTGGTGGTAGTGGTACTGCGACTGGTGCTGCTGCTGCTGCTGCCGGAACCACAGCTATACTGCTGTTGCAGGTGGTGGCGGTATTGCTGGTGTTGTTGTTGTTGTTGTTGTTGTTGTTGTTGCTGCTGCTGCTGGTGCCGGAGCCACAGCTACTGCTGTTACAGGTAGCGTTGTTGTTGTTGTTGTTGTTGTTGTTGTTGTTGTTGTTGTTGTTGTTGTTGTTCTTGTTGTTGGTAGTGGTGGTGGTTTTGCTGCTATTGCTGCCACCACTGCTACTGCTGTTATTGCGATGGCTGTGGAAATACAAAGACCTTTCCGAGGCATTTCACTTTAACGTGTAGCAGGTCTTAGTGATGCGATGAAACGATCTCATGATCAATAGAACACTGACATCGCTGATACCGCCGTAAATTCACAGCGCTCTTGCCTGTACACCTGTTGATTGAATATCGAAGCTGATTTACATAGCGGCAATATTTGTTACAGATGCGCTATTTTTAGCACGATATGGCGGCTATATAGCAGAGATTGATGCCATAACGATGCGCTGCACGCCGCACGTGTATGCATATTTACTTACTTATCCACCGCGTTGAATATGACAGCGCATTGCGCTTTTGTGCTGACTTACGCGTAGAATACACAATGTGCGTTAGGGTCAATTACAATACCGACCACTCCAGCGCCCACGCCCCTTACGCACTACCCGGCGGCTGTAGTGCCAATATCAGCTGCAGTATTGATGCTAACAGCAACAACAACAGCAGCAGCAACATCAGCAACATGATCATAAACAGCAGCAGCACTAGCAACAGTAGGGGTG
Organism: Priapulus caudatus; assembly: GCF_000485595.1. Classification (NCBI taxonomy): domain Eukaryota; kingdom Metazoa; phylum Priapulida; class Priapulimorpha; order Priapulimorphida; family Priapulidae; genus Priapulus; species Priapulus caudatus. The sequence goes on along the minus strand of NW_014577098.1, from coordinate 344,829 downwards.
GAAGCAGCAGTAGTAAAATTAACAGCAGCAGCAACAACAGTATCGGCAGCAGCAGCAGCAGGAGCAGCACACACAACGTGCTGTCATACCTTGTTACTCCGTGTCATGAAGCAGCACGCAGCTAGACAGGAGCTCAACTCACCGTTCCTCATCAACACCGACTGTGGCGCCATCTCTCGGCGCCCATCGATTGCCAGCGGCGAGGAGAGAGGAGATGGACATACAGCGCGTCGCACGCACGGACCCCCGCTGTATTTTGTCACTGTTTCGCCGACGTCCTCGCCATTCAGAAGTCTCCATCGACAGCTGTCGGATCCGATTGCCCGGCTTACGATTATTGAGCAGGACTCATCATATCATAAGCGCGAGCGTGTTCGCACTGAGCTGTTATCCGGATTGCGCGCTCAATTTTTAATGCGCGGCAGCAGCAGCAGCAGCAGTAGCAGCAGCGACAGCAGCGCAACAGCAGCAGCAGTAGTAGTAGTAGCAGCAGCAGCCGCAGCAGCATCGGCGGCGGCAGCAGCAGCAGCAGCAGCAGCAGAAGCACAGCAGCAGCGGCACAGCAGCAGCGGCAGCACAGCAGCAGCAGCAGAACAGCAGCAGTAGCAGCAGCAGCAGCAGAAGCACAGCAGCAGCAGCAGCAGCAGCAGCAGCAGCAGCAGCAGCAGCAGCGAGAGCGGCACACTACAGTAGTAATAGCAAACGCGGAATAGAAATCGCGTCAATATTCTAGGGTCAATTGTATAAATATTGATGAAGCCGCTTTTGCGCTTGGATTTGGCGGTACGATGGCTGCCGGGTGATGCGTGTGACTCTCATGCAGGGACGCCTCGGGTTACGACACGGGCCGCGCCTACTACCCCGGGGCAGGCTGATGGTGGTGGTGGGGGTGGTGGTGCTGGAGGAATAAGTGGTTGATAGCTAATCGAAGTGCAGGAGGGGAGTCGGAGGGAAAAGCGGAGGTGTAGATAGAGGTGTAGATGGAGGTGGAGATGGAGATGGAGATGGAGGTGGAGACGGAGGCGGAAGCGGAGACGGAAGTGGGAGTAGGGGCATATGTCAAGGGGAATTAAAAAAGTGACAGAGGCTGGTAGACGGAGCAGTCTTTGGTGCATGTCTACCTGGTTAGAGTTAGGGTTAGCTGCTTGGATAGGGTAAGGATTAGCTACTGGGTTAGGGTTAGGGATAGGGCTAGATACTTTGCTAGAGTTGGCAATAGGTACGTAGTTAGGGCTTGGGTTAGATTCCTGGGTAACGATATGGCTTGGTAATGGGTCCGCATTCTTTACCAACATGTCATCAGATTCCCCGTCGTCCCTGTGCGCTCAATCACGCACCTCACCTCTTAACGTGATTCCATGAGAGCTGGAAACCCGCTGACTCACCTCAGCTATCACATTACCGCAGCCTCGCGCGTGTCACCGTGCATCTCATTAATAATTAACAGATCGTCACTGACCCCCTTTCCATTAACAAGCGCAGATGCATCGTTGACCGCTCTCGTTAGAAATAACACGAGCAGTACTCACTCACTCGCTCAATCAGTCACCCAGCGTTAGTACACACAGCTATTACATTTGACCTCCCCCGCTATACCGCTATAAAATTTTCAATCACTACTTCCCCTTATTATTCACTCATTCTCCCTGCTGCTGCTGCCTCTTCCGCCACCGTCTCCCGCATCATTCGCTGTCAGCTCAACTACTCACTGACTATAAATGCCATGAATTATTATGTCTCCGCGATGCCGGTCGTATAGGAACCTCATTACGTTCACAAAGCGACCGGAATGCGCGATGCAGAAGATAGCCGACCGCGTCTTCGGCCCGGAGAGCGGAAAGCGATTTCAATAATAATAAATGAATGTCATGCATATTTGATGGCGCACTGGCTCGGATAATTCTATTAGCAACCACTTTACGACACGTTGCCGTTGTTACGGGCAGGAGCGGCTATCATGAGCCATGAGTGAAACGCTCTGCATCCCCATGCTCGTCTCGCATGGCTTCCTCTCCTACGTCAACTACTGCTAGTATAGCGAAAACACATCGCTGTGGTGACGATATATTTTGCTTAGTATTTATAGCAACCAGCAGCAAGCTGTCTCGCCGTCGCTTTTCCACTAATAAGAAGTTGTTTACGTTGGTTAGAGCTAAGCGGGCTGCAATTTAGAACGAGTGAATGGTACGCGTGTCAAAATGCATGTATGGCGTGGGGTGCAATTGGTGGGAACGGAAGAGTTAAACATGCGCGCGATTTACGTCGTTCATACTCTCTGGTTTACTGTTAACCTATGCAAACCTTATACACTCGCGCTCGTGCGCGCACACACACACACACACACACACACACACACACACCACACTCATGCATGCGCGCGCACACCTCTAGAGCTGCCAAGTGCAAACGGTCGCGCGCGCGCGTGTGCTTATCTCTGATATGGTAGTAAACTTCGCCTTCTGAATGTATACAGCCTCCTC
>NW_014577098.1:319587-342322 GCF_000485595.1 Priapulus caudatus | reverse complement strand
ACACACACACCACCACCACCACACACACACAACACACACACACACACACACACACACACACACACACACACACACACACACACCACACTCATGCATGCGCGCGCACACCTCTAGAGCTGCCAAGTGCAAACGGTCGCGCGCGCGCGTGTGCTTATCTCTGATATGGTATTAAACATCGCATTCTGAATGTATACAGCCTCCTCAACGTCTCACACTCACGCAAAAAAATCAATGAGACCCCGGCGGTTATACTGAGTCAACAGGCAGTAAATCGTCCTCAAATATGTGCGTTGGCAGAAAATATGGGTCATCGAGGCTGAAGGATGCCATCGGAAGGTTGTCGTAAGACATTTTGACGAGGGAATCTCATATATCCATAACACGTCTCTATCCCGTACTCTCTCGTTCGCAAGTCAATAACGGGGTGTCCATTCGCTTTGTTCCCATTTCGACTCTGATCTCGTATCCTCACTCAACGGCGCGTTGGAGTGGAAAGCCGGGGGGACTAGGCCATAGCCAGATATTATCTATAAATATCTGCGGGCCATTCAGTGACTACGGTTTATGGCGAGTTTCCTCCTAATAGCTTAGTGCCGCTATACGAGCAAAAGTCAAACGTATAGCAGACTTGTAATGGCTTCCCAGTCAACAGTAGACGTCATTTAGTCCGGCACCGACTTCTCTCTAACGTTGCGTTATAAACGTAAGAGCGGCGGACGTCGGCAGTCTATCTCGCCGTACCTGAGTCTAATGACCACAGGGCAAGACGCATCGCTGGCGTTATGTCTATAGATTCTCTTGATCAAACTACGTGTGTGTTGAATAAGGACTGACCGCAGGAGAGGCGGCTTGCTAAAGCTATCAACATTACTCTGTCAATAGGAGCACGTGCAGCACGCATACATACACGTATTCACGTACACGCGTGTACAAACACGCACACATACACACACACCTACATACACGCACGCACACGCGAACGCACACACACACCTATACATACACGCACACACGCACGCGCGCACACACACACGCACACGCCTATACACGGGCGCACGAACGCACGCACGCACGCACAGACGCATGCAAACACGAACACACACGCACGCATGCACAATCACGGACCCACACAAGCGCTCGCGCACGCCACACACTCACTCACGCACGCACGCACGCACGCACGCACGCACGCACGCACGCACGCGCGTACGCACACACGCACGCATGCACCTACGCACACACGCACACACGCACGCACGCGCCTTCGTTCACGTTACATCTCTCGGTGGGACAAACAGTAGGCTTCTTGTTATCAACTATACAACGTCAACTCTATAATCAGCTTGTCTGTGCGGCGCACTGTATTGCTGATGTCACCGCGCTGAAGCATACGCATAGGAAACGGAGGAAGTTATTTCAATGAAGTGCTACGCGCGGTTGTCCGCAAGGAAAATGCTTGAATTTTTTTTCCATCCATTTGTAATACCGAATGAGATATGGTGAAAGAGAAATGGGAAAGTAATTCGAGCGCATCGAATTGAATGGCTTGGCGCTGAGGCCAGCTTCGAGAGAGAGAGGTTGAGAGAGAGAGAGAGAGAGAGAAAGAGAGAGGTTGAGAGGTTGAGAGAGAGAGAGAGAGAGAGAGAGAGAGAGAGAGAGAGAGAGAGAGAGAGAGAGAGAGAGAGAGAGAGAGAGAGAGAGAGAGAGAGAGGGGACGTATGTCCGACTGCGTGTTTTCGTCATTGATTGGTCCGTCGTGGCTATGACTCCCACGAGAGGAGTGCCCGCATAAACTTAGATTGCCAGAAGCACGCGACCGCCCCGCGATCTCTGTGTGTGTTGTGGTGTGTGTGTGGTGTGGTGTTGTGGTGTGTGTGTGTGGTGTGTCTTGGGCGGTGCGTGTGCGTGTCGCGCGCGCGCGCGTGTTGGTGTGTGGTGGTGTGTGAGGTTGTGTGTGTTGTGTGTGGTCCGCCTCGTCTCCGTCCTCCGTCGCCGTCCTCCGCCGTCCGCCGTCCGTCCGTCCGTCCGTCTATCCATCCATGCCATAGCCATCATCATCCACCATCCATCCATCCATCCATCCACCATCCATCCATCCACCATCCATCCATCCAACCATTCCATCCATCCAATCCATCACCCATCCATCCATCATCCATCCATCCAATCCATCCATCCATCCATCCCATCATCCATCCATCCATGCCATCCATCAATGCCATCCATCCATCCATCCGATCCATCCATCCATCCATCCCATCATGCCATCCATCCATCACATCCAATCCATCCATCCATCCATCGCATCATCCATACCATCCATCCATCCATCCATCCATCCATCATCATCCATCATCCATCCATCCCATCATACCATCCATCCATCCATCCATCCAATACCATCCTATCCATTCCCCATGCCATCCATCCATCCATCCACCATCCATCCATCACATCCATCCATCCATCCATCCATTCCATCCATCCATCCATCCATCCATCTCATTCATCCATCCATCACCATCCATCCACCATACCATCCATCCATCCATCCATCATCCATCATCCATCCCACATCCATCCATCATCCATCCATCCATTCCATCCCTCCATCCATCCATCCATCCATCCATCCATGCGCACCATCCATCCATCCATCCATCCTATCCATCCATCCATCCATTCCCATCATCCATCCATCCATCCCATCCCATCCATCCATCCATCGCATCCATCCAATGCCATCATCCATCCATCCATCCATACGCACCATCCATCCATCCATCCATCCATCCATCCATTCCCATCTCATCCATCCCATGCATGCCATCATCGATCCATCCAGCCATCCATCACATCCATTCCATCGCATGCCATCTATCTATCTATCTATCTATCTATCTATCTATCTATCTATCTATCTATCTATCTATCTATCTATCTATCTATCTATCTATCTATCTATCTATCTATCTATCTATCTATCTATTTATCTATCTATCTATCTATCTATCAATCTATCTATCTATCTATCTATCTATCTCCCTCTTTTTTTCTCCTTCATCAACCCCTCTCTTCCCTCTCTCCTCACACACTCTCTCTTCGGGTTTTACCTGTGCACGCGTTCTCTCCCTCTCACTCCTTCGCTCTCTCTCTATTTCTCTCGCTTTGCTCTCTTTCACTCTCGTACTCCCATCTCTCTCTACGTCATTGCGACATGCACTCAATAAATAACCAACCACAATCTCGCACGGCGCAAAGTCACAGCCGAGGCCAGCATCGCCTTCGCTGCATCAATCACACACGGACCGCACTGCCTCCTCCTCGCGGATGCGCCAAGGTTACGGCCGAGCTAAATGCCCGCCGGACATAAGACGCGGACGAAATTTAATTCCCGAATTGGCGCAGATTGTGCGGATCCGAGCATGTCGGAAACTGAGAAGGACGCTGACGATGGCACGCCGATGCAAATTCTCGATGGGGCTTCATTTCTTCAGATGAAGCCCATCAGCTATCGTGATGCTGCGAGTTGTCGCCAGGCAGCTGGGAAAATGTTTGGAGATGTCATACAGGCAGAGATGCTGACGGGAGCCGTGAGGGGGAAAAGATTCTGCATAGATATGAGACAGAGAAGATGCCAGGAAGTTGTAAATCAGGAATCTAAAGGATGCGGGGAATTTTCAGACGGATAAAAATTCGTCTGTGAACACTCACTTAAGGAATTAAGATGCTAGGAGTTGTCAAAACAGGGACAATGATGGGAATATTTAGGTAAAATTTACAACGCCTGAGGTTGTCAGGCAGAGATGATGCTGGGAATTTCTAGGGAAATTGAAAGAAAAAACCTGCTAGCATATGGCAGGCAGCATCTCGCCGAGCTCCGTGGCAGCTTGCCTGAGGGCCGACCGCGTGCAGCAGCGAATTTTCCACGAGGGGAATTACCACTTATAGTTTGCCTGGCCGTAGGTTGGCTTTAACAGTTTACCTCTCGGACACAGTCTTGTTTGTTTTCGCGTAAGAGCGAAACTCCGCCGAGCTGAAATTCGACGCGACGTTGCGTCGTGAGTGACGTTCGCTTGTTTTGAGTATGCGAGCCTGGCGCGGATAGATATCTGAGTTTTCTGTTTTCCCTCCTAAGCGGCAGAAGTCGCGCCGAACAGTGACGAGGCGAATGAGAATGATTACGGCGTTAAACACGGAGCGCACGTACCGCGCACGCACACACGCACGCACGCACACATGCATGCGCACACGCAGACGCGCAAATGCGCGCTGGCACACATGCATGCGCACACGCAGACGCGCAAATGCGCGCTGGCACACATGCATGCGCACACGCAGACGCGCAAATGCGCGCACGCACACGCAAACACACACATCCATATACGCATGCACACATGCAGACCCACACACACGCGCGTACGCACGCACACACGCACGCACGCACGCGATCTGCATTTCAAATTCGCGATGCATTAATATTCATACTAAACGCGGGATCGGCAAAACAAACGGTCGGGTTTACACGGATAGATGCGCGCGACAGCGCGGCGACGTCGCCGCGCTGTCGTCCGCTCGCTCGCTCACACACACGCACACGCACGCACAACGTCCGCACTTGTACGTGCGCGGGCATGCAGCACGCACGCACATGCACACGCACTACCCACACATGCACACAGGTGTGTGTATGGAGTGTGCGTGTCGTGCGCGCAGCGCGTTGTTGTATGTATGTTGTCGTGTGTTCCGTGCGTGCGTGGTCCGTGCCGTGTTGTGTGTATGTGTGTGCTCGTTTGTTGTGTGTGGCGTGTGTGTGTGTGTGTGCCTGTATCGTGCTGCATCCGCGTGTGCGTGCGTGCGTGCGTGCGTGCACGGCGGCGCTCTGGTGTTTGGCGACGATATTCTATGGCTTCGCGATCAATAGGAAGCTGCTGCTAATGCAGCCGATCAGCATCTCGTCCTTATCGCGTCTCAACAGCGAAATTCAATTAACACAGGTGCTCTTTAATGAACACCTGGCCGAATGCCAGCGGCACTGCGTGTCTGTCGCACCTGCAGCGCTGACGACTGCAGTGTATGGCGGGCCGACGTATATGCACAGCCGACGCTCAGTAACACAGCTCCCGTACGGATAGTGAAGCGGAGCCAGTATTACAAGCCGTTTACGGATGGTCAGCGGGCAGTATTACAGCCGTATCTGTCGGCGGGGCAGTTATTACAGGCCGTAGCATATGTTCAGCGGGGCAGTATTACAGCCGTATACTGGTCGGCGGCAGTATTACAGCCGTACAGATGGCGGCGGGCAGTCATACAGCCGTTACAGCATGGTCGCGGCGTATTACAGGCCGTATAAGCATGGTCAGCGGCGCAGTATTACAGCCGTTTATACTGGCTCGTCGGGCAGTTTACAGCCGTACGGATGGTCAGCGGGCAGTATTACAGCCGTACAGATGGTCGGCGGGCAGTATTACAGCCGTACAATGTGCGGCGCAGCAGTATTACAGGCGTATAGTAATGGTCAGCGGGCAGTATCAGCCGTAAGATGGTCGGACGGGCAGTTATTACATGCCGTACGGATTGGTCATCGGGCGTATTACACAGTCCGTATACTGGTCGGCCCGGGGCGATTTACAGCCGTACGGATGCGTCAGCGGGCAGTATTACAAGGCCGTATACTGGGTCGGCGGGCAGATTAGCAGCCGTTACGGATGGTCAGCGGGCAGTATACAAAGCCGTATGCTGGTCGGTCGGGCAGTATTTACAGCCGTACGAGATGGTCAGCGGCCAGTATTACAGCCTACGGATGGTCAGCGGGCAGTATTAGCAGCCGTATACTGGTCGGACGGCAGTATACAGCGGTACGGATGTGTCAGCGAGGCAGTATTACAGCCGTATGACTGGGTCGGCGGCGCAGTCATTACAGCCGTACGGATGGTCATGCGGCAGTATTTACAGCCGTATACTGGTCGGCGGGCAGTTAATGCAGCCGTACGGATGCGTCAGCGGGCAGTATTACAGCCGTATACGGTCGGCAGGCAGGCTATTACAAGCCGTAGCGGATGGTCAGCGGCAGTATTACAGCCGTAAACGGATGGTCAGCGGGCAGTATTTACAAAGCCGTATACCTGGTGCGCGGCGGCAGTATTTACAGCCGTACGCGAATGGTCAGCGGGACAGTAATTACAGCACGTATACTGGTCGGCGGCAGTATACAGCCGTACGGAGGTCAGCGGGCAGTATTACAGCGTATACTGAGTCGCGCGGCAGTATTACAGCCGTACGGATGGTCAGCGGGCAGTAGTACAGCCCTATACGGATGCGTCAGCGGCCAGATATTGCAGCAGTATAGATGGTCGGCGGCAGTATTACAGGCCGTTATAGATGGTTGGCGGCAGTATTACAGCCGTACGGATGGTCAGCGGGCAGTATTACAGCCGTATAGATGGTCGGCGGGCAGTATTACAGCCGTACGGATGGTCAGCGGGCGCAGTAATTACCAACCGTACGGTATGGTCAGCGGGAGTATTAAGCTGTAATGATGTTGGCGGGCAGTATACAGCCTCCGTATAGTATGGTCGGCGGGCAGTATTACAGCCACGTACGGTATGTGCAGCGGGCAGTATACAGCGCGTACAGATGGTGAGGCGGCAGTATTTACAGCCGTACGGAGTCGCAGCGGCAGTATTACAGCCGTATAGATGGTTGGCGGCAGTAGTTACAGCCGTACGGATGGCTCAGCGGGCCAGTATTACAGCCGTATACTGGTCGGCGGGCCAGTATTACAGCCCGTACGGATGGTCAGCGGGCAGTATTACAGCCGTATAGATGCGGTTGCGGCAATATTTACAGCCTGTAATAGATGCGTTGCGGGCCAGTATTAACAGCCGTACGGGATTGGTCAGCGGCAAGTATTACAGCCTTATAGATGGTCGGCGCGGCAGTAATACAGGTTATAGATGGTCTTAGTGGGCAGTATGTAACAGCCGTATAGATGGTTCCGGCGGCAGTATACAGCCGTACGGATGGTCAGCGACAGTTTATTTACAGCCGTCATACCTGCGGGGTTTTCCGGGCGGCAGTATTACCACGCCGTATCGGATGGTCAGGCGGCAAATTAGCAGGCGTATCTGGGCATATTGACAAGCCGCTACGAATGGTCGGCGGGCAGTATTAACAGCCGTACGGATGGTCAGCGGGCGTATAACAAGGGTATATTTGCAGCCGTATAGATGGTCGGCGCGGCAGTATTACAGCCTTATAGCATGGTTGGACGGGCAGTAATTACAGCCGTACGGATGGTCAGGCCGGCAGTATTACAGTCCGTAATACTGGTCGGCGGGCAGTATTACAGCCGTACGGATGGTCAGCGGGCAGTATTACAGCCGTACGGATGGTCAGCGGGCAGTATTACAGCCGTATAGATGTTGGGCGAGCGCAGTATTAAACAGCCGTAAGATGGTCGGCGCCGGCAGTATTACAAGCCGCTACGGATGTCCGCGGCAGTATTACAGCCGCTACAGATGGTGAGCGGGCAGTATTAGAGCCGTAGCGATTGGTCAGCGGGCAGTATTTAGCAGCCGTATAGATGGTTGGCGGGGCAGTATTACAGGCCGTACGGATGGTCAGCGGCAGTATACAGCCGATTATACTGTCGGCGGGCAGTATTACGCCGTACGGATGGGTCAGCGGGCAGTATTACAGCCGTATAGAGTGGTTGGCGGCCAGTATTACAGCTGTAATAGGATGCGTGGCGGCAGTATTTACAGCCGTACGGATGGTGCAGCGGCAGATATTAGCAGGCCGCTATAGATGGTTGGCGGGGCCAGATATTACAGCGTATAGATGGTCAAGCGCGGCAGTATTACAGCCGTATAGATGGTCGGCGGGACAGTATTACAGGCCGTAATCGGATGGTCGCGCAGGAGCCAGTATTACAGCCGTACGGATTGCCGTTCAGCGGGACAGTATTACAGCCAACGATGGGTCAGCGGGCAGTGATACAGCGCGTAGCGGATTGTCAGCGGCCAGATATATAACAGGCTGTATAGATGGTGGCGGCGCAGATTACAGCCGTATAGATGGTCGGCGGCAGTATTAACAGCCGTACGATGGTACAGCGGGCATATTACAGCCGTACAGATGGTCACCGGGCAGTATTACCAGCCGTACGGATGTCGCGGGCAGTATTACGGCAGCCGTACGGATGGTCAGCGGGCAGTATTACAGCCGCCTATAGAGTGGTCTGGCGGGCAGTATTACAGGCTGTATAGATGGTTGGCGGCAGTATTACAGCCGTAGGATTGGTCAGCGGGCAGTATTACAGCCGTATAGATGGTCAGCGGGCAGTATTACAGCCGTATAGATGGTCGGCGGGCAGTATTACAGCCGTACAGATGGTCAGCGGGCAGTAATACAAGGCCGTTATAGATGGTCGGCGGGCAGTAGTTACAAGCCGTATTACGATGGTTGGCAGGGCAGTTATCACACCGTTATAGATGCTTGGGCGGCAGTATTGACAGCCGCTACGGGATAGCGTCAGCGGGCAGCTATTACAGGCCGTATAGCATGGTTGCGCGTGCAGTATTACAGCCGTACGGATGGTCGGCGGGCAGTATTACAGCCGTACAGATTGGCTCGAGCGGCAGTATTTACAGCTGTAGGAGGGTCAGACGGGCAGTATTACAGCCGTCTACGGATGAGTCAGCGGGCAGTATTACAGCCGTATAGATGGTTTGGCGGCGCAGTATTAACAGGTCGCCTAACCCCGATGGTCAGCGGCAGTATTACAGCCGTATAGATGGTCGCGGGCAGTATTTACAGCCGTATAGATGGCAGTGGCAGTTATTATCAGCCGTATAGATGGTTGCGCGGGCAGTATTACAGCAGCTACGGATGGTCAGCGGGCAGTTATTACAGCCGTATAGATGGTTGGCGGGCAGGAATTACAGCCGTAGGGGGGCGGATGGTCAGGCGGGCAGTATTACCAAGCCGTATAGATGTGGCGGGCCAGTATTAAGCCACGTACGGATTGGTCCGGGCAGTATTACAGCCGTACAGATGGTCGCGGGCAGTATTACAGCTGTACGAATGGTCAGCGGGCAGATATTACAGCCGTTAACCGCGATGCGTCAGCGGGCAGTATTACAGCCGTATAGATGGTCAGCGGGCAGTATTACAGCCTATAGCATGCGGTCAGCGGAGCAGATAATTAACAGCGTTATAGATGTTAGCAGGGGCAGTAATTAGCAGCCGTATAGAATGGTCGGGCGGCATGTATAACTACAGATGCGCGGGTTATTCAGCGCATAGTGGTCAGCGGGCATTGCCTATATACGGGGCATATACGCCGTATAGATGGTCGCGGGCAGATTACATCGCCGAGATGTCAGGGGCAGTATTTACAGCGTTAGATTGGAAGAATGTATCGGACAGATTCGCATGATGCGTGAGCGGGCCAGTATTAACAGCGTACGATGGTCAGCGGCCAGGTTATTAACGAGCCGTATAGATGGTCAGGCGGGCAGTAATTACAGCCGTAGGATGGTCAGCGCTGCAGTATTACAGCCGTATAGATGGTCAGCGGGCAGTATTACGCGTAAGCGTCTCGGAGGTATAGCCGATAGAGGTGCGCGGGCAGTATTACAGCCGACGGAGAATGGTCAGCGCGGCAGTATTACAGCGCGTATAGATGGTCGGCGGGCATATTACAGCCGTATAGATTGGTTGGCGGGCACGTATTACAGACATACAGCCGGCTATACGGTAAGATGTCGGGGCAGTATTACAGGCCGTAGAATGGTCATGGCGTCATATTACAGCCGTATAGATGGTCAGCGGGCAGTATTACAGCCGTACGGATGGTCAGCGGGCAGTATTACAGCCGTACAGATGGTCGGCGGGTAATATTAGGGACAGCGATGCCGGCCGGCGGGCAGTTAGTGAGATTCGATCAGAGGCCGTGACGGCTATGTGATTACATCGTTTCGCTCGCGTCCAAATGAGAGCGGCATTGCTTCCTAACTGCTGACCTAGATGCCCGTGCGGCTGCTGCCGGTGACACAGTCACGCACGCACGCACGCACGCGCACGCACGCACGCAGGCACACAGACATACATACTCGCACACACGCACGCGCACGTACGAGTGCGCGCACGCACACACGCACACACGCTTGACGCACGCACGCACGCACGCACACATAGGTAGGTAACACTGACAGGTGGTTCGTATTGAACATAGCGGGAAGCTCATGCTCCCTGTCACCCACGCGACCCTCTGGCGAAACACAAGACACCGCATGGTACAGTAAAATCAGTAAAAGGTAGGGGCAACGTTGAAGTACAGTGAACGTAGCAAAGAAAGTAAAAGCAGTAAAAGGTAGGGGCAACGTTGAAGTACAGTGAACGTAGCAAAGAAAGTAAAATCAGTAAAAGGTAGGGGCAACGTTGAAGTACAGTGAACGTAGTAAAGACAGTAAAAGCAGTAAAAGGTAGGGGCAACGTTGAAGTACAGTGAACGTAGTAAAGACAGTAAAAGCAGTAAAAGGTAGGGGCAACGTTGAAGTACAGTGAACGTAGTAAAGACAGTAAAAGCAGTAAAAGGTAGAGGCAACGTTGCTACGTTCACTGTACTTCAAAAGACAGTAAAATCAGTAAAAGGTAGAGGCAACGTTGAAGTACAGTGAACGTAGCAAAGAAAGTAAAAGCAGTAAAAGGTAGAGGCAACGTTGAAGTACAGTGAACGTAGCAAAGAAAGTAAAANTTCTAACCGACACATGGGTACTAACAGACACATGGGTACGAACAGACACATGGGTACTAACAGACACATGGGTACTAACAGACACATGGGTACTAACAGACACATGGGTACTAACAGACACATTGGTACGGTCTTTCTAGGGGGAAAGCATGCGAGACGACGACACGAGTGCGTCAGCTCAACTCGCGCTCTCCCTCTCCCTCTCCCCCTCTCTCTCTCTCTTTCTTTCTATTTCACTGCCTCTCTCTTTCTCTCTCTGTCTCTCTATCTCTCTTTCTCTCGCTCTCTCTCTTTCTATTTCGCTGTCTCTATTTGTTCTGTTTTTCTCNTAAAAGGTAGGGGCAACATTGGAGTACAGTGAACGTAACAAAGACAGTAAAAGCGTCGAAACACAAAGCATCGCAGCGAATATTGTTAACGATACGTAAGTTCAAGGCAAAGAAAAAACGTAAATGTAAACGTAGGAAAAAGGCAGTAAAAACCGATGAAACACACGGCAGCTCTCGCTCCCCCGTGTCCGCCATTGTCTCGCTCCGCAGATTCGGCGGCAAAATAATCGATGCATGCTCGCTGTTCTGCCGAGAAATTGTTATTAAAAATATACTATAGCCGACGAACTGCGTGCAATGTAATTCTCGCGATGTTCTGACGAGAATTTTTTAATTAAAAATACACTATAGCCGGCATACAGATTGTTTCAGCGATTATCGCTCGTTTCTGGCAGCGCGCGGCAGCATTGCTGCTATGACGAGTCCACAGCTAACTGACTAACAGACACATGGGTTCTAACAGACATATGGATTCTAACAGACACATGGGTTCTAACAGACACATGGGTTCTAACAGACACATGGGTACTAACAGACACATGGGTTCTAACAGACACATGGGTACTAACAGACACATGGGTACTAACAGACACATGGGTACTAACAGACGCATGGGTACTCACAGACACATAGGTACTAACAAACACATGGGTACTAACAGACACATGGGTACTAACAGACACATGGATACTAACAGACACATGGGTTGGGACGTCTTTCTAGGGGGAAAACATACGAGGACGATCGACACGAGTGCTCGCTCCAACTTCGCGCTCTCCCTCTCCTCTCCCCTCTCTCTCTCTCTTTCTTTCTATTTCACTGCCCTCTCTTGTCTCTCTCTGTCTCTCTATCTTCTTTCTCTCGCTCTCTCGTCTTTCTGATTTCGCTGTCTCTATTTGTTCTGTTTTTCTCTCCGTCCTTCTTTCTCCCCTCTCTCCTTCTTGTTTCTTTCTTTCCTTCTCTCTCTCTCTCTCGTCGTACTACACACACACACACACACACACACACACACACACACACACACACACACACACACACACACACACACACACACACACACACTCTCTCTCTCTCTCTTTCTCCCGCAGTCATTATGTCTTACGTCTGTTTCACACACAGTCTCCCTGTGTTTTCTTGTTTCCTCCCTTTCTCCCACTCACTCGCTATTTCTCTTATTCCTCCTCTACCCTCACATTCTCTCCCCTTCTCTTCCCTTCCCCTTCACCCTCCCTCGCCACATTCTCTCTCATTACCACTACCCAGCATTGGTAAAATATTGTCGAACTTACAGCCAGCATTGAAAGGGTTGCCCTCTTTTTTAAAGGTTTTTGTCCTCGCCCCTACTAAGAAATTATCGACATATCTGCCCAAGAGTGTGCCTCACCGCAACGACGGAGAAATCTCGAATCAAGCTCTCTCGCCGCGACTGTCGTAAAATCGTGACTAATAGACACAAATTTATACGAGTGTTTACGCAATTACATAACGCTGCAGCGTGTAGCGGGACGAAGAACGACGAGGCGAAAGATGAGGAAGAGGAGGAGGAAGAGGAGGAGGAAGAGGAGGAGGAAGAGGAGGAGGAAGAGGAGGAGGAAGAGGAGGAGGAAGGGGAGGAGGAAGAGGAGGAGGAGGAGCCGGAGGAGAAGAAGGGCTCGTAACTAGTAATGCATGTTAGCGAGCAAGATACTATACACGATATCAAAATCTCTAATACAGGTACATGTAATTCTTACGTGTATATATATATAATATATTACATATAATATATATATATTATATATATATATATACATATAATATATACTATATACAGATGTGGACATGATTTCAACAGATGTACATCCGTCTGTAACTATATGTGATACATGTAATCTATTTGTAATAGATATAACCGATTACAGATTCACATTTACGATTGCAGAGCAAATTCCCGCGAATGACTTGTGAGACAGTTAATTTGTGTGTTCTAGTGCGAACACTACCAACAGCGTGCACAGACGTAGTTGGATATACAGTGTAAGTACGGTGCGAACACGTAACGAACCGCTTGTAGGTGTTGGGTGTGTGTGTGTGGTGTGTGTGTGTGTTGTGTGTTGTGTGTGTGTGTGTTGTGTTTGTGTGTGTGTGCGTGCGCGTGCGTGTGTGTGTGCGCGCGCGTGTTGCGCCTGTGCGTGCTGCCCGTGCTGTGTGTGCACGCTGCGTTGTGTGTGTGGCGCGCGCGGTTGTGTGTGAGCAACGCGTGAATAGCCCCTTACTGCTAACGACACGCACAGCAAGCGAACTATAGCGCCACGGTAACCGACGCCTATATAAAATATCAATCGCGCGACCGAACCGCCTCGCAAATTAAATTTAAACGTTCGATAAATCGTTGCGAACTTCGGGCGAGAGAAAGAGTATAGCAGAAAGAAGAGACAATTCGGTGTTCTATGCGCGCCCCACTTCTTGCCTCACGCGCCGCGCGCGGCAGGTGCAAAATCTTTTGTGATAGATTACGTCGCCGCGGCGCGCGCGATTCATTTATCTGGCGTTTCACATTCATAGCGAATTATAACGAAAAATTAACGAAGTTAGTAATTAATTTTTGCGATCGCGGCGAGGAGTATATAGAGAGGCATATAGGACGCATATACATATATAAGAAATGTGAATGTTGGATTGCAGGCGCTGCCGTGTGCGGTTCGTGAGGCATGGGTGAGACTGGTGGGTGGGGGATGCTTTGGTGGGGCTGGGTGGGGGATGCTTTGTGGGGGCTGGTGGGAGGGGACATGCTTGGTGGGGCTGGGTGGGTAGGGGATGCTTGTGGGGCCTGGGTGGGTAAGGGGATGCTTGGTGGGGCTGGTGGGGTAGGGGAGGCTTGGTGGGCTGGGTGTGGGGATGCTTGGTGGGGCTGGTGGGTAGGGATGCTTGGTAGGGGCTGGGTGGGAGGGGAATGCTTGGTGGGGCTGGTGGGTGGGGATCTTGGTGGGGCCTGGGTGGGGGAAGACTGGGTGGTGGAGGATGCTTGGTGGGGCCTGGGTGGGGGGACGGGGGTGGGTGGGATGCTGTGGGGTGGTGGGGAGCTTGGTGGGGCTGGGTAGGGATGCTGGTGGGGCTGGGTGGGGATGCCTGTGGGTGGGGGGATGCATAGTAAGGGCTGGTGGGGGATGCTTGTGGGGCCTGGGTGGGGGAGGCTGGGTGGGTAGGGGAGGCTGGTGGGATCTGTATGGGTAGGGGGCTGGTAGAAAAGAGTAGTGTTTTCTTTTCGCTGCGGAACTGCAAGAAGTACGAGCAAATAGGCGCGCGCACGCCGAGCAAACAGAGCGTGCCTGGTGGCATAGCATCGCCGTGTGTGCGCTAGTCTAGTCCCGTATCGTCATTAGCCAGCCGCGAAATTAGTCGAGAGCAAATTGCAAACGCGGCGCGTACGGCAGTTTTTTCCCCGCCCTTTTCGGGGAATTTGTTCGATAAAACCCCATAGAATAAATAGAATTTGTGGCGGGTACTGAATTTTTTTTGTTTGTCAATTTCGGGAAAGTCGTTCGAAAAAAAACCTATAGAAGAAATAAAATTTCGGAGATTCGTCAACGTGAACGTTGAGTGTTTCTACGTAGGCATCGGTGCCTCTAGCTCCGCGAAGCTGTTTCACACGAATGCTATATGATAATATATATATATATAATAATATATATATATATATTATATATATATATATATATACCAGTTTGGTACCAGAATGTCACAGGTTAACCACATTCTAATTCATCTTCCCAAATCATCGTATAGGACAAGAAGGACGAGGAGAGAGAATGATGAGGGCAGGAGGTGAAAGAGGAGAACGAGGAAAATAATGTGATAAGTGGGTAACGAGGAGAGGGAAGAGGGGCAGCAGAAGGAGGATGGGTAGAAGGAAAATGAAAAGATTGAAGAAGAAGAAGAAGTCGAAAAAACCAATAATGAGAAGTATAAGAAGAAAAAAGAATTAACCATGGAATGAAACGTGTTGACCTCTCTTGGCGTGCGGAGCTGTGTGTGTGTGTTGTGTTGTGTGTGTGTGTGTGTGTGTGTGTGTGTGTGTGGTTTGGGTGTTGTGTGCGTGCGTCTGCGTGCGTGCGTGGCGTGGGTGCGTGCCGTGCGTGCGTCGTGCGTGCGTGGTGTGTGTGTGGCGTGTTGTGCGTGTGGGTGCGTGTGTGCGTGCGTGCGTGCATGCGTGTGTGCGCGTGTGCGTGCGTGCGTGGGCGTCTCAGCAATCATGCGCCACGTTGCCTCTAACCACAGCTTACAGTGGCTTTCCACCTGCAGACCCTTCAAACCGACGAAGCTAGCGACATAAGTTATAGCATACAGTGCGCGTGCACAGCGGAAGACGTTCAAGTAGAGAAGGTCTGTTAGCCGGAGAAATGCGATCGGCGGAGAGAAGATGACGGTTTTTAAATCTGCGGCGATGGTAAATCAATGTCGGCATGGCGACACGTCTGTGAGGCGCGCACTTGATTTCAGATTGTCGTCATAAAGAGCGACTAAACAGTCGCGCGAGTTTTTTATATATTCGTTCTAATCTTAGCCTGTTTGAAATTCAAATGGAGAGCTGCAGTGTGAGCGGGTCGTCATACGTCCACGTGTTAAGCGCTCAGGAACAATCGCGAGTCAGCGCGTGATTGCCTATTAATGCAGCCGTAACTGCAGCAATAAACCACATACATACATACATACATATATATATATATATGTGTGTGTGTGTGTTTATGTATGTATATATATATATATGCATATATACATTTATATGAAATCTACGTTTACTGCCGTATGTTACGCCAGGAATATTATGGCCGTCAAGAGGCGCCATTGCACCACCTCATCGCGCGAGGACACTGATGGCGTTGTTGCACGACATAACGCACATCGTTGTATCGGAAATAACGAGATGACACATGCAGCGTCTATAGGAGGTGTACAACAGTAAGCCTCCGCAATTGTTCACCGTTGCACTATTTCGTCTCTAGAAAATGCCTTTTTTTGGCATTTTTTTCCGAATACCTCCGAGCCTTCCACGAATACCGACGAACCTGTCAGCCTTCTGTAGAAGTTACAATTCCTCCGAGCCTTCCACGAATACCGACGAACCCGTCAGCCTTCTGTAGAAGTTACAATTCCTCCGAGCCTTCCACGAATACCGACGAACCCGTCAGTCTTCTGTAGAAGTTACAATTTCTTTGAGCCTTCCACGAATACCGACGAACCCGTCAGTTTTCTGTAGAAGTTACAATTTCTTTGAGCCTTCCACGAATACCGACGTCCCCGTCAGCCTCCTGTATAGATTACAATTCTTTCGAGTCTTCCACGAATACCGACGAACCCGTCAGCCTTCGGTAGAAGTTACAATTCCTCCGAGCCTTCCACGAATACCGACGAACCCGTCAGCTTTCTGTAGAAGTTACAATTTATCAGAGCCTTCCACGAATACCGACGAAACCGTCAGCTTTCTGTAGAGCTTACAATTCCTCCCAGCCTTCCACGAATACCGACGAACCCGTCAGCTTTCTGTAGAGCTTACAATTCCTCCCAGCCTTCCACGAATACCGACGAATCCGTCAGGTTTCTGCGGAGGTGACCATCATCATTCTCTCCTACCTTCCACAAAAGCTCTACGTCCGTCTGCTTTTTAAATCTTCTTTCTAGATACCGACAATGACTTTTCTCTCCAGCCTCCGACATATAGCTTATCCTAACCTCTTACAACGACCTTTCTCTAGCCTCCTACATATACCTTTCCCTAGCTACATATAGATACCTTATCTTAGCCACCCACGTAAACTTTCATATAGCCTCCTACACATACCTTCCCCCAGCCACCTACAAATACCTTCCCCAGCCACCTACAAATATCTTCCGTTAACCGCCTACAGATACCTTCCTTTCCCGGCCTGGGTAGTAGGCGTTGTGTAGCATCAACGCGACACCTTTACCATAAGAAGCCATACTGCACACTAGCGTGGCTGCCTTCTTCAGTATACATCCAACGACGAGGCTGCAGAGAACATCTTTCCTTTATTGCTTCTGTTAATTGCGCGGAAATAGCCTACAGACTAACTCACTAACTCTCGCCCTAATTCTAAGCCTACACACATATACGCACACACAACACACATACGCGCGCGCGCGTGCGGGCATGCATGCACGCATGCGAACGCGTACGCGCGCACACACGCACGCACACGCACACGGTAACGCGCACGCACACGCACACGCACACGCGCACGCACACGCACACGCACACGCACACGCACACGCGCACGCGCACGCACGCACGCACACGCACACGCGCACGCGCACGCACGCACGCACACACGCACACGCACGCACGCACGCGCACGCGCACACACGCGCAGGCACGCACACACATAGTACCTAAACCATCGCCTCTATAATTGGGACGATGGTCGTCTGCAGAAGGTAATCACGTGACCGGCGGCAAACTCGACTATTGATAGTCGTTGCGATATTAGCGTTGATAATTGTTCAGTAATGATCGTGATGGCCACGGCGCATCACTGCCTGCCGAGCTCTCCCCCTCTCTCACTCTCTCGCGTACGCTCTCCCCTCTCTTTCTCTCTCTCTCCCTCGCTCGCTCCACTTTTCTCTCTCTCGTTCTCTTTCTCGCGCGCTCTCTCTTTCTCTCTCGCGCGCCCCTTCGCTCTGTCTTTCTCTCTCTCCATCCCCCCTCTCTCCATTGCTCTCTCTTTTTGTCTGTCTGTCTGTCTCTTTTTTCCCTCTTCTTTTCTCACACTCACTCACTCTCTCTCACCATCTTTCCCCTTCTTTCTTTGTCTCTCTCTTTCTCGCGAACTTTCCCCCTTTCCCCTCTCTATATATCGTATGCACCTATTTCCTCTTTCGCTCCTTCTCTCTCTCTTCTCCCTCTCTTCTCTCGTTCTTCCCCTCTCTCTATCTCTCGCTGTCGCTCATAATCCATTTTGTCCAGTTCACTTGACCCACTTCCTCCTGCCTCTCACCTTATCTCACCTTGTCGATCGATTGATCATTAATCCGTGCGCCTGGTTACAGCATCTGCTGCTTAGTTGGCTTCCGATGCTGCTTCTGGTGCTTGGTCTCTGCCCCCATCCTTGCCTTTTGCTGACACATCTGGTTAGCTTCTGTCCAACTGTTGACCTTCGATAGGGGTTTCCTGACTTGACATCGGTCAATTATTTCTTTCTCTCGGCTCTCTCGCGATGCCTTGCGAGAGTGGTGGTGACTCGCGGCTTTCTCATTTAGTTCTCAGCGCATTTCCTGCTATCAGCATCTCCGTTTCTGTCAGGCATCATCTTGACCCAGTTTCTCTGCTGGGTACCGTATGATGTCGCTTTCTTTGTGAGTTGTCATAGACGTCTATTACCTATTTCTGTCTATCTCTATCTAAGCTGTCACTCGTTGCACTGCCTTCTAAACGTCATTGCCGTCTGTCTCCTCCTTCTTTTTCTTCTTCTTTTCCCTCTCGTCTTCTATTCCCCTATTCTATTCCCCTCTCGCTTCCTCGTATTTCCACTCGCACGGGTTTCTTTGAACTCAAACTCTCATTCATGCCACGATTTTCAAAAAAAAGTCTTCCTTCCAGCCTCCTCCTCATCCTCCTCCTCCTCCTTCTTCTCTTTATCCTTCTCCTCATTATCTTCTTCTTCCCCTCCCGTCTCCTCTCCTTCTTTTTTCTCCTTCTCTTCTCTTTGCTTGTGTTCGCAACGGCCAGCATCCATCCTACTGAATCGCATACGCGCGCAGTCAAGGGTAGCTGCATTAGTCGTGCAGGCGGAGGTCAGCTTTTGTCGGCCGTAGCGAGGTGTGGAGGGCGCTGATTGAAGCTGACGGCCGACACGGCAGAGGCAAGCATCCGCGAGAGAGTAACGGAGCGGAGATAAGCCGCGGTCGAGAAACGAAGGGCAGCAGCAGAGACGCTACCGATCAAAAGCGCGAGGCAGAGAGAAAACGGAGGGGAGGGGATGAGGAAGGCGTGAAAGAGATAAATAGGCAGATAGACAGACAGACAGATAGATAGATAGATAAATCGATAGATGGAGAAATATATAGAGATGGATGAAAAGATAGACAGATAGACAGAAGACAGCAGACAGATTAGATAAGATAGATGAGATAAGATAGATAGATTAGAAATTTAGATAGACTAGAAGATAGATAGATAGCATGGATACGATAGATAAAGCATAGATAGATAGGCAGATAAGAGAGATAGATAGATAGATAGATGATAGATAGATATTATAGTTAGATTAGATAGATAGATAGATAGATAGATAGTAAGATAGATAGATAGATAGTATCAGATAGCATAGCAGAGAATAGACTAGACATGGACAGACGACGCAGCACAACAGAAATAGATAGATAGATAGGATAGCGAAGATGATAGATAGATGTATAGATAGATCGATAGATAGATAGATAGAGAACTAGATAGATAGTAGGATATGATAGATAATAGCATGATAGATTAGATAGGAGAAGTAGAGATAGATGATGATCAGATAGATAGATAATAGATAGATAGTAGGATAGATAGATAGATAGATAGATGAATAGATAGATAGATAGGATAGATAGTAGGGATAAGATTAGATAGTAGATAGATAGATTAGAGTCTATAGATAGATTAGATAGAGTAGGATAGATAGAATAGATAGATAGATAGATAGATTATAGATAGTCTATTAGCATAGTAGATAAATAAATAAAATAGTATATATATATAGATAGATAGATAGATAGCATAGATGGGTGATCACGCGCCACGCCTATTATGCATTCAGTAGGCAAGAGCTAGTGCAAGCCAAGTGATGAGCCACACCCTGGGAGCAAAGCGCCACAAGTGAAATACGGAGCAGCAACAGCAGCCATTTACTAATAATACCAAATACCACACTTCTTTTGGAAACTTTAAAATGCGACTAAACAACGTCGCGAAAGAATTCGCCGAACGAGAGAATGTGGGTACGACGGCTTTCGTACGCATTGCTCGAGAGGAGGAAGAGGAGAGAAACCTCCACATCCCACCGTCGCGGGGAGGAGAGGAGAGGAAACTCCCATCATGCGCGGCCAAGATCGGGGAGGAGAGGAGAGAACATCCATCAGTTTGCCGATGAGAGCAGCGTTTATTCTCTCTCTCTCTCTCTCTTCTCTTCTCTCTCTCTCTCTCTCTCTACTCTCTCTCTCTCTCATCTCTCTCTCTCTCTCTCTCTCCTCTCTTTTTTCTCATGTTCTCTTCTCTCTTCTTTCTCTCTCTCTACTGTTCTGCTTTGTCGCGCGATCTCTACTCTCTGATATGTCTCTTTCTATATTCTTATTTTGCTCTCTCTCTCTTCTCTCTCCTCTCTCTCTACTCTCTCCTCTCTCTCTCTATCTCTCGCCTCTCTGGTCATCGTCAGTCCCTTTCTCTCCTCTTCATCAAACCACAATATTTTAAAACAATTTACGAACACTCAGCTGACGTTTCAATGTGATGTATTGAGACAAGTATTTCTTATTAGTGCATACTTGCTTGCATTTAGTAGCGAGTTGTATTCCCTTATACCGTTACTCACACAACGCACCACGCACCACACTACACACGCTGCTCACTACACAACAAACCACACCACACACACACACACACAAATACCACACACACACACACACACACCACACACACACACAAAATACACATACACAACACACATACACTAAATAACACCAACACAAGCAACACAAACAACACACACACACACAAACACACTACACACACAAACATACACTAAATAATTACACAACCACACACACACAAACCACAACATCACACACCAAACACGCAACGCACGCACGCACGCAACACACACGCAACACAACACAGATGTGACAAGCACAGGCACACTATGTGTACCGCATCACCCGCGCACGCACCACACGCGGGCAGGATCGCAAAGAGCCGTCCTTAAGATTCCGTGAACGCGATTCCCCAATTCATCACATCGCTCTGACATGCATGCAACCTAAACAGTAGGATGTTTCTTTGCCGTGTTTTACTATAAATCCTTCAACGACTATGCTAAAGAGTGTACACCGCTTGGAGAGTCTGGACGGCACAAAAGTCGTTTTACTCGCGCTGCGCGCTAAAGCGTTATGACCTAACGAAAGTAAAGAATTACCGCAGATGGTGCGTCTAGCACGTGAAGCAAATAGCTGCAAGACGTAGATGACGCAGATCGAGGAAGTAAGATGAATTCGCTTTAGGGCTTCGTTTGAGTGTTTTACTGTTACGCACGATGACACGAGAACGAAGAGGCGCATGTGCGTGAAGGATGTATAGACTGAGTCTGGTCCTGCCTGCTTCGTCCCTCATGTCGCCTCGCACTGCTGCTTTGCTGACCTGCCTTTCTGCTTGCCTGTCCGTCCCCCTCATGCTCGCTGCACTGCTCGCCTTGGGCTGCTGCCATTCTGCTGCTGTCGTCCCCTCAGCTGCTCGCCTGTGCTCGCTTGTGCTTTGCCTTCTTGTTGCCTTGTCGTCCCCTCCATGCTCGCCTGCCTGTAGCCTTGCTGACCTGCAATTAATCTGCACTGCTGTACGTCCCTCATGCATCGCCTTGGCTGCTCGCCTTGCTTGCATGCCATTCTGCTGCCGTCGTCCCCCTCTTGTCGCTGCGATGCTCGCCTTACTGCCTGCCATTCTGCCTGACTGCTTCTACTACTACCGTTGCCTGCTGCGGCAATCACAATGACATAGCAATGTGTGCTGTGCGCGCGCTTCGCGCGCCAATCAAAGAACAACACCGTGTGTGTGTTGCGTGGCGCGTGTCGATGTGCGTTATGTGGTGTGAGCGAGTGCGACGTGTGTTTGATAACGACGTACATAATGCTGGCGGCATCTCAAGTCACTTCAGTTCGTCGTAGTCCAACCATCCTGTTTCTCTGACTATCAGTCAGGTTATTTGAATATGCGTACATCAGTAACATGGTTCACACTCGCGGGAACGAGAGAACCGATGCGGAGGTGCTCGAGTGTCTTTGTATAGCGTTTTTAGTTTCTTCAATTATTAGCTCGCGCTTGCTAGAACGAGCTGCGTGCATTGGAACTGTTAGGTACTGTACTATTGCAGTATTTAATATTTGAATCTAGCTATCTCTCTTTTTTCGACTATTTCTATTCTCTCTGTCTTTTCTTTCGTTCTTAGTTTCTCTCGCTAATTTTCGTTGTCTCGCGTGCTTCTTCTCTCGCTCAACTCCTTCCACCATACAAATCGTTGCGACACGTGCGCGAATCATCGCAACGGTGCGCCAACCCCTGTGAACGAAACCGAACCACGCCTCTACAAACGGCTTCCGATGAACCGCGCCCGGAGATCGTGCCTGTATCATCAGCGCTGCAAGTTTTCAACCCGATGATCGCGGAACATCCCACTGCGATCCTACGACAACAACGGTCCTCAGCCCGCGACTCACCGCAATGACTGCGCTGCTACGGAATGAGCCCCGGCGCAAAGCCTAGACACCGTCTATTCAGGACCGGGGCGGTCATACGCGACGCGATCAAATTAGCCGGTGTCGCAGATCGCTCAGTCTTTCTCGTCGGCGACGCTATGCTCTCTTACTCTCCAGACTCCAGCCTCTCGACGTAGTATGAGTA
>NW_014577098.1:312137-317573 GCF_000485595.1 Priapulus caudatus | reverse complement strand
ATATATATATTATTGGATCTATGATAGGAGCCATCAGGGAGACAGCGACGCGAGATAGGAACCATGCACAGGCGAGTCAGCAATACACGCCTGCACTAATACACGCGACTAATTGCTGGCAAATGTTTGTCAATGAGAGAGAGAGAGAGAGAAAGAGAGAGAGAGAGAGAGAGAGAGAGAAGGTTAGGCAAGTCCGTAAACACAGAAAAAGTCTCGGAATATAAACACACACGCGCGCAGACGCACACATACACACATGTATGAACGCTAACACGCACGCACGCACGCACGAACGAACGCACGCACACACACACACGCACGTGAACGCACGCACGCACACACACACGCACGTGAACGCACGCACGCACACACACACGCACGTGAACGCACGGTAGCTAACAGCTGCTAACCAACTCCGGCCAAAGGACATTCCAAGGTTACGCAGTGGCAGACGGGTGACGGTGGTTGGCCAACCACCATCCGCGCCACAGATTCGATAACGCTAGTGAAAGCAGACCTTGCTCTCGCGAAACCTACGTCATCGTATACGTCTACAACCCACGAAACTGTACAGAGCGACTAGCACGATGTTATGTCTATACTACCACCTACCCCAGGCGAAAATCCACGCACGACAACCGCACCACTACTTCGGGGGGGTCATTTCGAATTCGATGCGCCGACAGAAGTAACATCGAGGGAACGCGAAGGCAGCGCGTAGGTATTCGTTACTCGCTATCACCTTACTCGCAGCTTGAATCATAATAGCGGAAGAGAAATGAAGCTGAACAGAGCGCGTACGTGACACCGCGAGTCAATACTGTCACCGTAATTGGACGGATAAACGTGTCCGTGACTTTGCCAGTTGAATTTTCGTTTCGGAGGTTTAATGGCAGAACGTCTAGCGTCCCGCTGTAGGCGCGACGTATATCTACGGATATGTCACTGCCTGTCGCAAGACTGTTTACGAAACGTCGGCGGCAATGTTTAAATTCTCGAGAGACCAGCGTCTAAGATTTAGATACGCAAGATGACGGTAAAAAAACACGCAAAAACATGATTGGGTAGAAAAAAAACATGGCGAGCGTACTATCTCTCTTCCACTTGCCGCCATAATTGGTCCGACGTGAAGGGGTTGAATCCTAAGCAAGAGTTTTCCCGTCTCGACCTAAATTTCAAATTACAGGCTTTGAGAGAAAGAGAGAGAAAGAGAGAGAGAGAGAGAGAGAGAGAGAGAGAGAGAGAGCCGCTCGAAACAGCCATACGCCATATTTGAGTGAGATTGCGGTGTTTTCGATTCTCAGCGATGCACGTGTAGAATATAGAAGTAACGACAGCGGAATGTATGCCCCTGAGCGTGCATGTGACTGTCAGCGGTGTACACATACACGCAGCAGTTCGCAGTTCAATTACAACGGTGCGAAGCGGCGGCATCAGCTGTGACAAACAGTAGCTGGAACCACGCTGCCGGCGTGTTACACGGAACCGACGCGGGCACGGCTATATCCGCGTATATACGCACCACGCACGGGCCGACAACTGTGCGTTTTGCTAATTCACATCGTCAGCAGGAATGTAGGATCACATCTGGATTGGATTTAATGCTCATATTCACGCAATTTCGGACGCACGCCGCTGATTAGCGCCGAGATGCTATGCATGAAATAAAACGCTAGTCATGCAAATAATGGCCATGAATACAATAAATCAGCTGCTATAATAGGGAAGGACAAGCTTTTCGCGAAAATGAAAATGAAAACGATTGCACGTAAATGAAGGCACACTGCGTTTTGCACATTCACTGTCTTTCCCTTCAGTCGGTATATGCATGTCAGTGGACGTACGTGTCTGCATTCCCAGACAATGTCGAATCACACTATGACACACTCCACCGCTATGCCGAGCCATTCCCCATCTTAGTCGGTTTGCCGGCCCTATATCTCCTATATGCGTCTAGATGTATATGGTTCAAAGGATCGGCGCATGCGCTTTGAAACCGACAGACCCGTGTTCTCTGTCAACGCCCATAAATGATTTCCCTACGCTGGTGGCGCAAATGACGTGTTGGTGTGTGGTGTATGTGTGTGGGTGTCGTGATGTGTTGATGTGTGTGTGTGTGTGTGTGATTGTGGTTGTCATGTGTGGGTTGTGTGTGGTGTGTGGCGGTGTCGTGTTTTTGTTTTTTTTTTTTGGTTTGGCGGGGGTTGTTTGTGGTTGTTTGGTGGTGTGGTTGTGTGTGTGTGTTGAGTGGTTTGTGCTTGTTGGTGTCGGGTGTTGGGTTTTGGGGTTGTTGGGGGGGTGGTGTGTGTGGGTGGTGGGTGTGGTGGCGGTGGGTGGCGGGGGTGGTTGGGGTGGTGTGTGTGGGGGGGGTCGGGCTGGGGTGGGTTTGCCCTTGGGGCTGCCTGTGTGTGTGGTTGGTTTGTGCGTGTGGGGGTGTGTGTGTGTGCCATTGTGCTGTGTGGTGTGACGCCCTGTGTGTGCTGACTTGTGTAGCTGTACAGTGCTGTGTGACAAGTGTGTTGTGTGCTGTGTGCGTCGTGTGTGGTGGTGGTGGTGCTGTGGTTTGCTGTGTGTGTGTTGTGTGGTGGTGGTCTGGTCGGTTTTTGTTTTGCTTGTGTGTGTGTGTGTGTGGGTGTGTGTGTGTGCTGTTATGCGTCTGCGCGGTATGCTGATCGCCTGCTAGCTCTTACCGCGTATCGGCTTCTCCCAGGCCTCTCCGAAGCCCGTAGCAGACAGCGCGGGGGATACGTATTGAAACGTAGCAGGGCGTATTGTAGCGAGGAGCTGACCCTCGCTCAGTGTTCGCCTGTGTCGTGATCATGGAGTGTCAAGCTGCTTCGATTTCAGCCGCCGCGGTGCCTTTGATCTGATGAAATATAGGCCCGACTATCTCGAGGGATAGAGTCGGGATATGTACGATGTGAGGTTGTGTTACAACGAGAGCGGAGCATGCCTAGGACACAAAGGGGTAAGCCCGACGAATAAAACGCCTTGTGCTGTCAACTGGACGGTCATCGTCGCATCTATCTGTGCCCGCGCCGAAAGAAGCGGAGAGGAGGCAGGAGGAGAGGAGGAACGGTGGAGGGGAGGAGGGCAGCTGAAAAATGCGAAGTACAGTGGGACAAGGGCGCGTGAAGGCGGATGAAGGTGCAGAGCGAAGAGAAGAGGGGCTGAGAAAAGGACAAGGAGGATGATAGAGATCGAGAGAAGAGAAGATTTGGGAGAGAAGAGAATGAGAGAGAGACAGAACAGCACAATCACAGACAGACAGCACGAACAGGACAACAGACAGAAGACAGACAGGAAACCCCCCAAAACAGCAAGAGGCAGAAAGAGAACGAGAAAGACAGATTGATCGATCGACATTAATCGACCTATATATATATATATAATATAATATATATATATAGATAGATAGATAGCATAGCAGTAGATAGGTATAGATAGATAGAGATAGTTAGTATATAGATATATAGATTAGGAAGAGAGATAGATAGAGTAGATAGCATAGCATAAAGCATAGCATAGATCATTGTTGATAGATAGATAGGTTAGATATATAGAGTAGCAGTATAGATAGTATAGATAATTAGATAGATAGAATTTCAGCATAGATAGAGTAGTGATAGGATAGCATAGATTAGCATAGAATAGCAATAGATAGATGAGATTAGATAGCGCATACCTATAGGCATAGATAGATAGATAGATAGATCAGATAATAGATAGAATATAATATTTATTTAGTTAGTTAGATAGATAGATATATAGATTGAGAGTGAGAAAGAAAGAAAGAGAGAGCACGGGAGAGAGAGATAGAGAGAGAAAGTGCGAGAGAGATGATACGATGTCGCAATACACGACACCGCATCTGATGAGTGGAATCTACTATAGTATCTAATATCGAGGCCATATATTAAGCATGGTAGCGAAATGCAAAGACACACTACACGCGAATATGGGCAAATACAGCCAATGACGACATGAGCATCTTATCTACTTCTACCAATATTCAAGACCTGCCAACATTACACACTTGTCGACAATATACATCTGTTAACTTTTTACAGTTGCCAACATTGCAGACATGCCAACATTACACAGCTACCAACATTACTTAACTGCTAAAATTACAGGCCAGCCAACATTCTACAGTTGGCAACATTGCAGACCTGCCAACATTACACAGCTACCAACATTACTTCACTGCCAACATTACAAGCCAGCCAACATTCTACAGTTGGTAACATTCCATACCTGCCAACATTACACAGCTGCCAACCTTGCAGACCTGCCAACATTACACAACTACNCCCCTCCTCCTCTCTCTCTCTCTCTCTCTCTCTAACTGCAGCTTGTATTTAGCTTTGTCGAGTGCAGCACAAAGTGAGTATAGGGCTAATAACGCAATGTCAAGATGTCGTTCAACATGCATAAGTAGAATCGCGCTCTAATGCAAAACGACGTGCTCTCTGTTGACGTATATCCCCGCTCGACGTATGAAATTTCTGACCGTGTTTGCTCGCCATACGCGCACCGCCGGCCAATATGATTTTTTCTCCGTTCAGGCGAGCCGTAAATCAGCTCCTAATACCGTCAACGTCGGCGGGCGTCTAGCAAGGGCGACGCGTTTCGGAAGCCGTTACACGGCAACGCGCGACGTTGCCGTAGCAGCGACATCTTGCACGGTCATTCGCGGCCAAACACAAGAGTTGCTTTTTTCGATCTTTTTCGAGCGACTTATAAATAGCAAGAAGGGAGCTGTTGCAGTAGCAGCGATACGAGATATGAACCACACACAACACACACACACACACACACACACACACACACACACACACACACACACACACACACACACTACACGCACACGCACACACACAGCTGTATCACGCACCACCACCACCCATATTTACTGCTACTTACTTACACACGTATACAGCTGTGCCGCACACCACCACCACCCACATCTATACTGATGCTTGCTTAGAGACGCACAGCTGTGCCATGCACCACCACCCGCTTGGCGTGCACCACACACACTTATACTAACTTCGTTAACCTCGCGCACAAGCCTATAATATTCAGCACCGATAAATAAATAAATAAATAAATACATAACCGCATTACGTTTTATTACGTTTAGCCGAACGCAATGATTTCCGCAAAACACTGTTCCATCGATTTGTGGTGTGAGAGCAGCGCCTATGTGACGCCAAAGTGACGCCCACGACTCACAGAGAGCCATCACATGTACGGCGATGTCTCTGTAATAGAGTTACACTTATGTTTTTACGCATTGATGCAAGCATAAACCCACACCCACACACACACACACACACACACACACACACACACACACACACACACACACACACACACACACACACACACACACACACACACACACACACACACACACACACACACACACAC
>NW_014577098.1:310615-311222 GCF_000485595.1 Priapulus caudatus | reverse complement strand
AACATGTCGCACCTGCCAACATTGCAGACCTGCCAACATTACACAACTACCAACATTACATAACTGCGAACATTACAGGCCTGCCAACATTCTACCGTTTCCAACATTCCATACGTTCCAACATGTCGCACCTGCCAACATTCCGCACCTGCCAACATTACACAGCTGACAACATTACAGCAGGCCTGCTGGCACTAACCGACCAGACAGCGTTTTATACGTGCTAGCACTATAGACCTGCCAGCCTCACAGAGCTGCCAGCCACCACTGTAACCAGACCTCATGTTAATAGCGCCGACAGCTCTCTCACAATCATTTGCAAATCACGCTCTGATGGAAATCTGCACGCCTAGCCGCATTCTCCCGGGAGAGCGCGCCACCGCCGATGCCGCCGCCGCCGGCTGACGACGACGACGACGACGACGGCTACGGCAGGGCAACGACGTGCTGCAGCTGCAACCTCCTCCGCAGGAAGTCATTCGCCCGCATCCTCTCGATATTTACCGGCACCCCCCAGCCAGGCGGTCATATACACGGCGGTCCGTGTAATGGCGCGCAACGCCGCTCACACACACGGAAGGCGGGGAGGTGGGGAGGCGGGGGAAGC
>NW_014577098.1:304250-308713 GCF_000485595.1 Priapulus caudatus | reverse complement strand
TATATATATATATATATATATATATATATATATGGTAACGGTGAGTTAGGCACGAGCCATTACCTTATGGATCTTCGCCCCCCTCCTTCCCGCGCGTTCGCGTTGAGCTGCAGACTGCAGACGAGCGTTATCAGAGCGCAACAATGGTCACACACGGCGGCGGCAAATGTCAGAGAGCTTCACCTCTATGTTGTTAATGCTGCTACTGCTGCTACTGCTGCTGCTACTGCTGCTGTTGCTGCTACTGCTGCTGCTGATGTTGCTACTGCTGCTACTGCTGCTACTGCTGCTACTGCTACTACTGCTGCTACTGATGCTGCTATTACTGCTACTGCTGCTGCTGCTGCTGCTGCTGCTACTGCTAGTGCTGCTGCTACTGCTGCTAGTGCTGCTGCTGCTGCTGCTGCTGCTGCTGCTGCTAGTGGTGCTGTTGTTGCTACTGGTGCTGCTGTTGTTGCTACCGCCGCCGCCGCTGCTGCCGCTGCTGCTGCTGCTGTTGTTGCTACCGCCGCTGCTGCTGCTGCTGCTGCTGCTGCTGGACGTCGCACGCACACACATCGATCACAAAGGCGTGCAAAATTGAAGGCGAACAAACTACACGTGTATTTCCGCTGCAGCCACATCAATCGCTGCCGGCCAAAAAAACATGCCGACTGTCAGACGCATTCGAGCCGACTGCAGTGAACATTTTCTCTCACCAGGCGAAGCAGCGGCGGCGAGTTATATAGAATGAAACGAAGAAGGCAAGCTCATACGGCTGATGGCGCCGAAGTTAAATCACCGCTTAGAACGACATATATAGAGTCAGCGATATCTATATCTATATCTATATATATTCACAGAGTCACAGGTATACCTACGTATGTAGTCACCTATATACTTGCCTACATGCTATACATATATGCATGGTTCGGACAAAATGAAGCATTACCAAATGAAGCTGTGCTGATTCTACAGACAAATTCAACAACTTTAGTCACTTAATCGGATTATGCAATATGTGTAGATTCAGCCTCAAGACGGATGCAGCGCTAACCTTCTATAGAATCTGACAATATCGTTCGAAAATCTACCGCTGATTTACAAGGATAATTCAACAATGACGTCGCCGCATGCTCGCTAATCTCAGAGACATGGACCCATCCCATAATATCACTGAGGTAGACCCATCCCATAATATCACCGATGTAGACACATCCCATAATATCACCGAGGTAGACCCATCCCATATTAGTGCATCACGTGATAAATCGTTGAAATTCCATTGGATAACGCAGCAGGCACTATGAAGCAATAGTGCCCGCCTGAGCGGGCACTATTGCTTGCGCGACGCATTGTTATTATAACGCATTGTGTTCACGTCACGAATCTCCTGCGTCTGGGCGCCACGCAAGTTTCGAACGGCGGTTGTGTTTGTGTCGACCGTTTTGTTACATCGAATGCGGCCGGCAAATTAGGAAGTATAAAAAAGGTATATAAGCATGAAAAGATGATTGCATAGTCATTGTGATCACTAAAAACATTAATGCCTGTTGTTGGGGCACTATGCTCTCATAGTGTTGCTTTGGGAAGGAATAGTGCCCCCAACAGCAGGCATTAATATATAAATATCACCGATGTAGACACATCCTGTAATATCAACGACATAGACACATCCCATAATATCACTGACACAGACACATCACAAAACCTTACTGAGACGGACATATTCCATAATTTCATCGACATCGAACAGTCGCACAATCTCGGCGACAGGCACGTAGGCACAGCAGACGTATCATCTACGTGACGCGCGCACACGCCCGCCCCCGTGCGACGTCATCATTGCGTGACTGACGTGGACGATTCGTTTGCTGTGACGTCATTTGCGCTGCGGACGCGTTCGATTCTTCCTCGCCTTCGCTACGAACAGGAATTCGGGCGGCTAGTTCTTCATCATAGCATGCGTGCGTGCGTGCGTGCGTGCGTGTGTGCGAGCGTGCGCGACGCAGAGGTCCCAAGTTGGGAAAGTCCAAGAAAGGGAGCCAGCAATCCAAGAAAGGGAGCCAGCATTGGCCCAGCAATCCAAGAAAGGGAGCCAGGTCCATCGCCGTTTTTTCGCAGTGCGCAAAAACAGAAAAAGTTGTGGCGGCTGCGCGATGTGTTTGTCGGCGGCACACCACCATTTTTTATAAAGTATACATGTAAATCATCGTTTTATCGCCTTTTATTGTTTCGCTGGAATCAAAGTACATCAACACAACGGCAATTTAGTAATTTACTGATCTACTGATGTAAATTTTCATATGGCTGAAAAATTTTACAACCGGGAGCTTCTGACGCTCATTCCGGGGCACCGGGAGCAGCGTGTCATACCGGGAGTCTCCCGGTCTTGGGACGTCTGGCGACGGCAGACGAGAACGGCGACGAGCAAACATTCCCGGCGGGATTAATTTTTCGGATTCTTCGAACGGCTATTAATAAATCCCATATCGCGACGTATGAAACGACAACGTTGCTTACGCGGCTACCAATAAATTCCATATCGTGAGGCGGTATCACGTGATCTGACCATACTGACAATCTTCTAGGAAAAGCATCAGAGCGTCTTACAGTGCAGCATTGCGCCCACCCAAACTTACTCAGTTTATACCTCCTCCCTCGACAACAAATTAGTCTGGCTTCCTGTATATATATATATATATATATTATATATATATATATATATGTGTGTGTGTGTGTGTGTGTGTGTGTGTGTGTGTGTGTGTGTGTGTGTGTATGTGTGTGTGTGTGTGTGTGTGTGTGTGTGTGTGTGTGTGTGTGTGTGTGTGTGTGTGTGTGGTGTGTGTGTGTGTGTGTGTGTGTGTGTGTGTGTGTGTGTGTGTGTGTGCTGTGTGTGTGTGTGTGTGTTGTGTGTGTGTGTGTGTGTGTGTGTGTGTGTGTGTGTGTTGTGTGTGTGTGTGTGTGTGTGTGTGTGTGGTGTATGTATGTATGTGGTGTGTGTGTGTGTGTGTGTGTGTGTGTGTGTGTGTGTGTGTTTACGATCATTCCTTGACAGACACATGGCTCTCTATACATGCCATCTACGGCTGTAGGCTATATGCTCATTGCAGCGAATTATTGCTATAAGATGACAGCCACGCTACTACAAGGTATAATAATGAACCTAAGAATAGCGTGGCGCATATATGGACACGCCTGAGCGAAAAGTGTTTTATTAAACTCGCGGATCCATCTTTCTCCCTAGCTCTCTTTCGCTTTTTTTCTCTCTCTCTCTCTTCTTATCTCTCTCACCGTCTTCCGGTGCCTCTTGCTCACTCGCTATAACTCACACACCCTCTCTTCCTCTCATCTCTCTCTCTCTCTCCTCGTATCTCTCTCACCCTCTTCCCATGCTTCTTGCTCACTCGCCATATCGCGCACTATGTTTTGCTTTCCTCTCTCTCTCCATCTCTCGTTCTCTGTCGTAGTGCTCGGGTGTTTGATAATTAGCTCTAGTTTTTCTCAGCAGCCGCCGCCGTTGCCGTTACGCGCGGTAACAGCGGGAAATAGATTTATAATGAGTGCGCGGTTTTTGTTCACCAGCCATAGACGCTACGAGGGTACGTACGTACGTCTGTATGTATGCACGCGTGCACGTACATACGTACGTGCGCACGCACGCCGTCGTTACGTCAGCCTCTCGTTGTTAGAAAACACATGCTGCTAGTACGACTAATACACGTAGGTGGCGCCACCGTCGCATGGATCGACACCCCAGCATCATTCTTCGTCGGTTCCTTTGTCGCGTTCGATTTTTACAAATGGAAAATATAGAGGAATATGGTGTCGGATATGGTGTGGGATATGGGAGTGGATATTGTGAGGTAAACAACACGTGTACGTTTGACGTCAGACGGTTGCTTCCTGCGGGTTGTGGTTGCTAGGAGCAACCGCGTAGCCAAAAGCGCCTGCATGCTCGCTTGCGCGCAGGGAAACTCATTGATGACACTCTTCTAGCTCGATCGACCTCGCACGGGCAGACGCACACACGCATTGCACATACCATCGCAACAGCGCACCACGCACATCACACGCCCGACGCTCGCGCACACGCACACGCATACCCTACACATGCACGCACACGCACGACGCACACACACATCACACACACGCCCAAACAAACACACACAAACACAGCACACGCACACGCACAACGCAACTACGAGCAGCCACCGCACACGCACTAGCGCACCGCAGCGCGCCGCCACACGCACACGCACACGCGCACGCGCACCGCAGCACGTCCTGCGCACACGCACATGCACACGTCACACGCCACGTACGCACATCACGCACATAACACCACACACATCACACACCCACACACGCACTACGCCACAACGCACGCACATCACACACGACACACACTCACACACACCACAAACACACACATCCCACACACACACACAAACACTGCGGCACTACACACACACACATCACAC
>NW_014577098.1:297484-299011 GCF_000485595.1 Priapulus caudatus | reverse complement strand
CGGCATTAGATCCCTCCTCCCCGAGCGGCTGCAGACCCCTCCTCCCCCAACACACACAAGGCACCAGCTTCCCCTCGCTTCCCCTTCTCTCTGTCACGATCAACATTGCATCATCTCGTCAATGCTATGACACGCCCTCTCCCCACCCCTGCAGTAACTGTTGTTGTTGTTGTTGCTGCTGCTGCTGCTGCTACTACTACTACTACTACTACTACTACTACTACTACTACTACTACTACTACTACTTCGTAGTCTTCTTATTCTTCTTCTTCTTCTTTTTCTTCTATTACTACTGCTGCTACTGCTACTGCTGTCGCTGCGCATGCGTGGCAGGCAGCAAGCATACCTCGCGTGCCAGCACCGCCCGCCCGTACCTAATCCGACCGCCCACATACGGGGCCGCCCGCCCGCACGCACGCGCGCGTGTGTGTATATGCCTATGTTTGATTTGCTTGTCGAGCCGGACTACGCCGCCGCGTGGTGTGTTATTTACGAGAACATCTTCTCTCGAGCCGGCATGCCGGGAGTACCGCGACACGACTAGCAGTGCCTTCATGCGACAGCGTGTGAACCTCCCGCGCAGACACGCATGCAGCCATCCTGGCAGGCGTACGCCACCGCCTGACAGTTCCCACGTTCAATATCTCTCCCCTTCGCTCTTGTTCTCGCCTTCTCTCTCCAGCTCTCGTTTGCTCTCTCTCGCTCTCCGGCTCTCGTTCCCTCCATCCCCCTTTCTCTCTCTCTCTCTCTCTCTCTCTCTCTCTCTCTCTCTCTCTCTCTCTCTCTCTCTCTCTCTCTCTCTCTCTCTCTCTCTAGCGCGTGCTCTCTCTTTCAGTCACTGAAGTTGTCCTTCTTCTCGGTTCTTTCTATCTCTTTCCCTCTTGATCGTGATCACGTCTTTTTACGCTCTATTCCTCTCTCTATCGCTCGCTCTCTCTCCCACACTCTCTCTATCTATCTAGCTATCTATCTTTCTCTAACCTACGTTCGGAACTAGCGATATGCTAGAAGGGATCGCGGAGAGTTCACGAATGCTAGCGCCAGACGGCGTTCCAAACTAAACCCCTCCCGTTGAGTGAGCGCGCGCTGATATCGCTAGTGCGCAATTGCTACTGATGAGATATTGCAGGAATGGCCCATCGCGCAGACACGCGGACGACTGCACAGCAACCCTAGGTATGCGTTCAAGAAAGATGCTGGGTAGAAGATGCGGATGCACGTGGTTGTATGCCGCGTGTACACCGCGGCACACATATCCTATATGATGTCATAACATACGCACGTGGTAATGTGGCATACATATGTACATGTCATGACACACACACACGTGGCGGCGTGGCACACATACACAGTGACACACATATACTACATGGTGTCATGACACACGCACGTGGCAGAGCGGCACATATACACAGTGGCACACATATATACATGGTGTCATGACGCGCGCACACACACACACACACACGCACACACACACACACACACACACACACACACACACACACACACACACACACACACACA
>NW_014577098.1:291585-296899 GCF_000485595.1 Priapulus caudatus | reverse complement strand
CTCTCTCTCTCTCTCTCTCTCTCTCTCTTTCACTCCCACGTACTCTCTCTTTCTTTCTTTCTCTCCCCTTCCCACGTTCTCCCGCTCTCTCTCTCTCTCCCTCTCTTTCTCCCATTCTCTCTCCATCTCTCTCTCTCTTCCACTCCCACTCTTTCTTCCACCCATCTCTCGCTTCCCCCACTCTCCCTCTCCCCTCTCCGTCCCCTCGCTCCCCTTACTGATAGCGACACGGCGCGGATTTAATTTTACCAGATGGTCGGATTCGTAGTCAACCTGTATTCGCGCAGCACTTCCTTTCCCTTTCATCATCACATGATCACGTCGCCAGCTGAGACGCACACGCTTCAATTAGACATCAGCTCTGATGAGAATCACCACCGACCGACCGACCGCACGATGTCGTGGCTCTATATATGCTGCCACCGTCTGTCTGTCCGCATGTAGCTGCATGCGGATGCGAACGGCGCCACGAGGCAGGTGGCAGCACGCGTCACCACGTGCGCCAACCTGGATATGTTTAGCCGCCATCTGTTTGCATGAGGAGCGAGTCGAGATCGTGGGAAAAGGAGGAGGGAGGAGGAGGAGGAGAAGGAGGAGGGAGGAGGAGGTGGAGGAGGAGGAGGAGGAGGAGGAGAGAGCAGAAAGGTGCGAGCGCGCGTGCGTACGCGTTGAGAGCATGGGAGGAATTTACGAGGCGACGCGAGCAGCTGTCGTTCGGCAGCGTTTCCGCGTTGCAGTCGCAGCGGAAGCTGGCAAAGCGATCGCAGCTGTGGCGTGGCGGCATGCTCTCAACAGCGACCCTTCACACGCAGCATCGCTACTGATCAACCCGTCATCATCATCATTATCATCAGCGTCCTCATCGTCATCAGTATCCCCCTCATCAGCATCAACCAGTCAGGATCATCATCGTCATCATCATTCATAGTCGTCGTCGTTATCACCATCGTCTCTTTCATCGTCATCATAACTATCAACTTCATCCCCCATCATCAACATCTTGATCATCCTCGCATTTATCACTATCATCATCATCATCTCCTCCATAATCATCAACATAGTGATTCAGAAGCCATTCCTCGTGTGTACAGGTCTGACTGGCGGTGTGAACGAGCAGCACATTGCCACGCGCCACACGTACACATGCGGTGCCGCAACGCCGACACTGGGAACAAAATTACCGTTGTAGTGGTACCCTGTTATATCGGTACAGGTCGCAAGCCATAAAAAATGTCCCGATTAAGCGGTGGTTCCGATTAAGCGATGGTCCTGGTTGACCGGTGGTCCCGATTAAGCGGTGGTCCCGGTTAAGCGGTGGTCCCGATTAAGCGGTGATCCCGGTGAAGCGGTGGTTCCGGTTAAGCAGCGAACCCCTAACAAGGACTCGTAATTATATTTTCTAAAAGCACATGTCGCTTAAGCGATGTTCCCGTTTATCCGAGGCCGGATGAAGCGAAGACAACTGTAGTATGAACATATAATCGCTACATTTTCAAACATTACTGGCACCGGGCTTACTGCCGCTGCACATCAACTTGCTTTATGTCAAAAAACGCACACGCCTGCACTGCTAGCTGCTTCTGCCGCTAGTAGCTACGAGAGGTGCTCATACAGCCACTCATACAGCGATATCTACACGAGGAGATTCCAAGAAATTTAATATATATTATTAATAGTTTCCACCATCGACCCCCTGATATATGGCATTCCACGAGGCTGCGCTCTGCAACGCCACATCCGCTAGAGATAGACTCATAGCCAGACAGACTCCTTCTACGACGAATATTTGGTGATCCCTGGAAAGCGTTGTCAGAAACATCGTAACTCTACGATAGTGATGAGCGCAGGAGTAAATAATAGTATATATACTATTATTACTCCGATTATCTGGTATATACCTAGTAAATACCCATTATTATTACCTATTGTAATATACCCACTACTACGTACCCAACTTGTACTGCCTAACATTTCCTCATAATTAGCAGTAATTATGTAACACGAGGGAAACGTTACGACTAAGACTAATATTACGACTAGTGTTTCTTACGGCGCCTCCTCCTCCTCCAGGTCCTATAATGTCTGCCGCAGACTCCTTACAGATGCACGCCATTATTAGCTGCATGCGCTTGCCCCGTGCCTTGTCATTTCACTAATCGCAAGCGCACGCAACATTATTCATTTACAACGCTTCCTTCATTCGACGGAGAGCTAAGGAAGCGATACAGAGAGGAAGTAAGAATAACCATAACATCGCTGAGTGCTGGACGAGAAAGAAACACCTCGCAGAAACGATGTAGGCGTACTTTGCTATGGATAGACATAAGATGAAACGCCTCTCTACAGCTTCCCGGAAGCCATTCTGCGAGCGAGCGGCCATTAACGATCGGTCGTTGCCGTTGCTTAACGGACATTTAACCTTCGCACGACGGCGCTCCCACGCGCTCACTCCTCTTCTCTCGTTATCTCTCTCGCTCCCTCTCTCTGTTTTTATCTATCTCGCTCACTCACTCGTACTCACACTCTCTCATGCGTGCTCTCAAACTCTTTCGCTTGCTCGAACGTTCTCTCTCTCTCTCTCTCTCTCCTCTTCTCTCCCTATTTCGTTCAATCTCGCTCTCTATCGCTCTGTATCACCCTCCCCTCCGTCTCTTCTGCGCTTAATAGAAGCCCCAACTTCCGCCATCGTCTGTTTCGCGAAGCGGAGTACTCAACTAACGGGCGAGCCCTAACTGAATTAAACCATCGGTGACGTAAAGAAGATCAGAACTAGCAGTAGACAGATGAGAAGAGGGACAGGGAGGGGAGAAGAAGTGGTGGAGAGAGGGAGAGATTACAGAAGAGAGAGAGCAAGGAAGCGTGGGGATG
This sequence comes from Priapulus caudatus, assembly GCF_000485595.1. Lineage (NCBI taxonomy): Eukaryota > Metazoa > Priapulida > Priapulimorpha > Priapulimorphida > Priapulidae > Priapulus > Priapulus caudatus. Next base: position 294,031 of record NW_014577098.1, on the reverse strand, counting down.
CGGGAAGGAGAGAAGGAGAGAGAGAGAGCAAGGAAGCGTGGGGATGCGGGAAGGAGAGAAGGAGAAAGGATGAAAGAGAAAGTCGGAGAAGGGGAGGCAGGCAGACAGTGAGAGAGGAAAATGAATGAGGGAGTTAGTGAAGGGCGGAGAAAGAGAGAAATGGGAGGAATGAGGGGAAGGGGAGGAATGAGGGGGGACATAGCACTACCAGCGTAGACGGTGGAGGGAGAGGGGGGGGGGAGCGCTACCACGCCACGTCATAAACTTTACTGCAGGTCACGTAAACAAACGGGGAACGTCAATAGCACGGTCGGCTTCCTGAACTCTCCTCCTCCTCCTCTCTCCTCTCATCATCCCTCGCGCGGCCTGGCTATATCGCATCGCGAGCTTGTTGTAACTCGTGTTGTTGTTATTGCCGGCGATCCTGACTAGTAACGAACGCGGGTGGATGCACGGACGGAGGCACGTAATCATACGGATAGATGGAGGTGGTATTTGTGGGCTTGACCGGACAGACGGAGGCGGGTTGGGCAGTGTGCGCCTATTTTAACGAAACCGCCCAGAAACACTAACTTAACATGTCTAAGTGACGCTGTCTCAATCTGTCTCAGCGACACTGTCTCAACATGCCTCAGAAAAACTGTTTCATCATGCCTCCGTGACAATGTCTCAACATACCCCAGTGAGAATGTCTCAACATGTCTCAGTGACCCTCTTTCAATGTTTCAGCGACATGCCTGAACCTGTCTCACAAACACTATCTCAACATATATCAACGACACCGCTTGAAGCAGTCTCAACAACACTGTCTCAACGGATTTAGCCTGGGTCAGCATGGATCAATGACATTGCTTCAGTATGTTTCAGTACGCCACAGTGCTATTGCCCTGTTCCTCAGTTAGCTAATCCTTCTATAGAGTATCAACAAAATGTCAAATATACGTAAAAGCAGTGAATCAGTGCAGCAGCTGCCCCCGTCGATACAGCCGGCTATAAAGTTACACACGCGCGGGGCAGGACAGCATCCTCCCAAAGATACTGTCATGAATATTGCAGTGCATCCCCCCTGCCATCCATCCATCCCCCGATACCGCGCCGCACGCGATATACATCCAGCAGCTACGTATGAAATACCGGCTAGTACTCATCGGCATCATCTTCGTATCAAACTCCGATCCGACCCCATAATTTAACCTACATCCCGATGCGCTCGCTACGCAAGAGTTGAGTCGTGGTGGTGGTCGGCCCGTGAGCGCCACGGCAGCGCAGCTCCCGCTGTCGACATGCCACAGGCAGCATGCTGCTTCTGCTGCTGCTGCTGCTGCTGCTGTGGATGCCTTCTTCCTCCTATTCATTCACGCATTTCTGTGCAAGCAGCAACAGCAGCGGTAGCAGTTGCGGCGGCGTCTGTAACGCGATATGCGGGGCGAGAAGGTGAGAGTGGGCGGATGTGGAATGCCGCCTACCCGGGGATGTCGGAAGCCATGGCGACGAGATTGTGATGCAGCATCCGCTTCAGCGATCGAGGGTTACCGTGATGGCATATGTAGCGAGAGAAGCCACGGCTGCATAGTTGAAGAGGCTGAGGATGGGAATAGCATCTGTAGCGAGAGAAGCCACGGCTCTAGGGATGCGGAGGCTGAGGATAGGGATAGAATCTGTAGCGAGAGAATCCACGACTGCATAGTTGAGGAGGCTGAGGATAGGAATAACATATGTGGCGAGAGAAGCCACGACTGCAGAGATGAGGAGGCTGAGGATAGAGATAGCATCTGTAGCAGGAGAAGCCACGATTGCGCGGATGAGGAAGCTGAGGATAAACGGACGTCTGTCTCTTGCAGATCAGCGGAGCATACCTGCATGTATCGAGTGTGGCTACCACGTGACGTCACGATATTCTGAGGATATGCGGAATACGGTATCAGTCTATGGGCCAGTCGAATACGGAACCTGTACGGAATCGGTGAAAAGAACGCGTCAGCGATGAACGGGAGGTGCAGAGCGTCCGTAGTAGCAGACGACCTAATCAACTTTAATGTGAAGGTCACGTGCTTAGCACGGACCACTCACGGCGCGCGCGTAGCACCACGTGACATTCTCGGCGGAAAGTGAGAGCAGCGGCGGTTGGCTTTGATCGTGACACGCGGTATCGCGTTGCCTCTCAACTCGCCGGGGCTTCCGGCATCATTGCATTTCGCCGTCTGATCAATCACATAATTAATTAATCACCACTGAAATAGAAACTGACACGTCTGTTGTTTTTTCGCAGCGTCTTTTTTTTCGCCGCCTCTCATCGACCGGCTTATATTTTCCCCCCACCTCCACTACCACCGCCAAATTCTGTAGACATAATTTATGAAATAGGAGGATGACCTTGCATGTAAGGTCCCGGCTGCGTATACCAGCCGGTACACAATCTGGCTACGTTAGTGTGTTAGCGCATGCG
>NW_014577098.1:283059-289923 GCF_000485595.1 Priapulus caudatus | reverse complement strand
CACACGCACACACACACACACACACACACACACACACACACATACACACACGCACACGCACACGCACACATTCGTTCAGCGAGCGAAACACGAGGCGCGCGCTATGACGCGGGCGAGGAATGCTGCGCGCCGACGACGACGCCACGAACTCTCACGCCAGCGCGCCAGGAATGTAAACACATAGGGACGAGTCACAGAGCCCGCTGAGACAGCGGTCGTTGCCAGCGTGAGACAGCGGTTGTTATTGAGACAGTGAGACAGCGTTTGTTATTGAGACAGTGAGACAGTGAGTATTAGCAGCATGAATCAGTAAGGCAGCGGTTGTTCTTGAGACAGTGAAACAGCGGTTGTTATTGAGACAGTGAGACAGTGAGCGTTAGCAGCATGAACCAGTAAGGCAGCGGTTGTTCTTGAGACAGTGAGACAGCGGTTGTTATTGAGACAGTGAGGCATTGGCTGTTATTGAGACAGTGAGACAGCGGGTGTTAACATCACGAGACAGTAAGACAGCCTTGTTATTGAGACAGTGAGGCAGCGGTAGGGTCAGTGAAGTTACGCGTTCGCTACCCATTAGCGCTAAAGACAGGATGTCCCCGGTGATGATGGTGTAAATGGGAATATCCGGAGCATCCCTGATTAAGCAGAAACCCGCAGCATCCCAGGATAAGCAGAAACCCGCAGCATCCCAGGATAAGCAGAAACCCGCAGCATCCCAGGATAAGCAGAAACCAGCAGCATCCCTGAATAAGCAGAAACCCGCTGCATCCCTGGAAGAGAACACGTACATTATCCCTGGATGAGGAGAAACATGCAGAATCCCGGGACGAAGAGAGACCCGCACCATCCCTGGATGGTAACACCCGCAGTTTCCCTGGAGGATGAGCGTTCTGTCTCGTACTTGTGAATGAGCGCATCAGCTGTTCCATGCTGCTGCCGCATCACCGCCGTTACCACGGAGACGCTGGCAGGATTGCATGATTAGCAGAGGACGGGCGCTCCAGCTGCCATCGAGGCAGGCAAAGAATGAAAGAGTGAAACGGGAAGCAATTTGGTTTCGTTTACAAAAGCAGGGGACGAGAATGTTGGCTGGAGATTCTCACTGGAGCTGCAAAAGTAGAATAGAGGGTGTGAGGTGGTTTCCCAATATAAGCGTGGGAAGAGATAAGCCGTAACCGCAGCCACCGACTGTCAGAAACGACGGATCTTCGGCTAGTCATCTGGTGGCCAGTTTACCCGCTCGGCACTTAGCTAAAAATCATCGAAATTTCGTTCCTTTATCGCTTCGAGGGCTCCTTTATTTTTGCTAGTCTGCGCGTGAAAGAGCTCGCTGTGATGTAGCATTCGCCGCACAAGCGTCTGTGTAAACACGGCGGGCCGACGACAGCGACGGCGCGCGAGCACAGCCGCGGCAGAAACACATTTCCGACGGGAGTATGTTTATTGCAAAATCGCTCCATTCAAAAAGTAAGCAAACGCACGCGCGAGGATGGCTATTTGCCTTCACCGCACGGCAATAGCTCATGCTTAACAACGCGAATTTATGAAATAGGAGGATGACCTTGCATGTAAGGTCCCGGCTGCGTATACCAGCCGGTACACAATCTGGCTACGTTAGTGTGTTAGCGCATGCGCAATATCTTACCAGAATTTGTGTTCCATTATGTCGTTGTCTGGGAGATGCGTGTCGCTTCGCTGCGCCACCTACATTTAGAAGTTACACGGGCACAATTCAGTTGACCTTTACGGTTCACTATTCTTCGTGGATTCACCCCCGGCGAGTCACAGCCTATGCCGTCCAAACTCCGTCCATCCCTGCCGAGCCTATACTCACAGCGGCCCCTAGCGCTTGCCACCGGCCTGCGCTCGACCGACCTCCGTCCCGTGTGCTGTCGCTGCTGCACTTCTGTGCTGCACTGCCCCTCCCCCTTACATCCACTCTGCAGTGCACCCTCCAGCATTCAGTACTGCGTGCCGGACTGGGGGTGGGGGAGTGTATTCGGTCAAACACTCGTGATCGTAACCAGTATTAGTATTCCACTTACTCATCGCGCTGTGCAAATTTGTCCGGCCCGAGGGCCTGCCGAGATCTGTCAATCTTATTAGGGCCCTCCCGTTTTACGATCAACCGAAAGGCAAACACGCTAATAAAACTCGACGCAACTAGAGCGCCTTTGATTGCGTTATGCCAGCGGTTATGCTAGCGGTTATGATTTAATGCGGACGGTGGTGATGACTATACAACCGTCAGAGCTACTGTCCGACACGCGCGAACGACATCGGCCGTGCTTGCCGCCGGGGGGCGCCAGCAGCGAGGACACGCAAAGGTTGTACGATGCTAATGAGTGGAGAGCGACGTGACGGGAAGATATGCATTCACGTTGCTTATGGGTGCAACCAAGAAAAACCCGAACCCTAAATCTAGCCGTAACATTGGTACTAAAGTCGATTGAAACTCTTAAGCTATAACTCTAACCCATCCCGTAATCTAATCTAACCATGACCCAAAATTAAACCCAACCTATCCAAAGCCCTTACGCATAATCTATCCTAACGCTAACAAATGAACTAGCATGTCCCTAAACCAAACCCATAACCTAACCTAACCTAACATTAACTCATAATCTAGCATAACCTAACCCTGCCCCTCACCTATTCCTACCCTTAACATAACCTACCCTTAACGCATAACATAATCTTATACCCTAGCAAAAAGCCGGCCCACTCCGATTCAATAACAACATGTCAAATATAACACGGGGAGAAACGCTACGATCACAGGCCACTCCATCATATCCCATTAGTGTCATCCCCTCCTCCGCTTCTCATCCCCAAACAACCAATACCGACGTGCGACCTTGCCCGCCACGTGCCTTGACGTCACGAGTCGTCTATTTACTACGGTGCAGGAGTAAGTGATCGCTTTTTTATTTACTCCAGCTACGCAGTGATCGCCTGCTTGCGAGTGTCAACGCGGGGGGTGGGGTGTTAGCGGTATCCCGGTCTCAGAAGCAGTAGCAGCAGCAGCAGTAGCAGCAGCAGCAGCAGCAGCAACCGCAGCAGCCAGAAGGAAGGAAGCTGTCGTTGTTTACAAGCAGTGCGCACGCGCGCGGTCACGTGTTCTGGGGCAGCGGATGCGGGCTATGTTGTTTGTCCGGAATCATTGCTTCTCCTCCTCCTCCTCCTTCTTGTATGCTTCACACATTCACACACACGCACACACACACACACACGCACACACACACACACACACACACACACACACACACAGCACAACACGCACACGTTTGTGCGTACATGGATTGGGTCACTTTGGTTAAGAGCATACACACCTCAACACACGTACACACATCCACATACGTAACACACCCACACACGTCACACACTACACAACATTCACACACACACACACATCCACACACACAAGCACTACTACACACACACACACCCCAATCACACACACACACACAATGCCAACACACATCACAACACGACACTACACAGGCACCCGCACACTCGTACCACACAACACACATCACACACTCCAGCACACACACTACATCAGGTCTGCACACATCGCACACACACAGCACTCACACATACACACACACCCACGTCACAACACTACGTACACACACATACGTACCCACGACGTAGCACACACCCACATACACACTACACCACACACACTCACACACACACTACACACACAATTCCCACACAGCACACCACACGCACACACCACGTACACACACACACCATCACACACACCACAAACACATCACAACACACACACACCACACACACACACCCACGCCACACCACACACACCACACACACACAGACACACACACACCACCCCACATCACACACACAGCACACAGCACACGCCACGCACACACCACAACACTACACCCACAATCACATACACACATCCACACACACCATCACACACACAACACACCATAACACACCACACGACACGAGGCGCACACGGCACACGACACCCATTCGTTCAGCGAGCGAACACGAGGCGCCGCAGTATGACCGGGCGAAGAATGCTGGCGCGCGCGACGACCGACCCACGAACACCACGCCAGTCGCGCAGGAATGTAAACACCATAGGGCGCAGTCACCGAGCCGCGAGACATGCGGTCGTTGCCCAGCGGAGACAGCGGTGTATAGTGAAGCAGTCGAGACTAGCGTTGTTATTGAAAAAAAGACAGTGAGACAGTGAGTGTTAGCCAGGCATGAATAGTAAGGCATAGCGGTGTCTTGAGACGTGAGCAGCGGTATGTTATTCGAGTACAGTGAGGCATGGTGTATATCGAGACAGTGAGCAATTGGCTTGTTATTGAGACAGTGAGGCATTGTTTTATTGAGACAGTGGAGGCATTGGCTGTTATGAGACAGTGAGGCATTGGCTGTTATCTGAGCCAGTGAGCCAGCGGGTGTAAACTATCAGAGACAGTAAGACCAGCCTTCGGCATTTGAGACAGTGAGGCAGCGGTAGGTAGTGAATTACGCGTTCGTCACTCATAGCGTAAGAAGACAGATGTACCGGTGATGAGGGAAATGGGAATATCCGCTACATCGCCTGATTACAGCAGAAACCCGCAGCATCCCAGGATAAGCAGAAACGCCGCAGCATCGCCAGCTAAGCAGAAACCCGCACTATCCAGATAAGTCCAGAAACCGCAGCTCCCAGGATAAGCAGAAACCCGCACCAGCATCCCCTGATTAGCAGAACGCCGCAGCATCCCAGTAAGCGAGAAACACTAGCCCAGCATCCCAGATAACAGAAACCCGCACATCCCTGGAAGAGAACACGTAGCATATCCTGATGAGGAAGAAAACATGAGGATCGAAGAGAGACCTCGCAGCATCCCTGGATGTAACACCCGCAGCCTCCCTGGAGCTGAGCGTTCTCGTCTCGTACTGTGAATGAGCGCATCAGCTGTTCCATCGCTGCCGCTCACCGCTTCTTCGTTACTCACGGAGACGCTGCAGGATTGCATGATCGCAGAGCCGGGCCGCTCCAGCGCCATCAGAGGCGGCAAGAATGAAAGAGTTAAACGGAACAATTTGGTTTCGCTTACAAAAAGCAGGGACGAGAAGTTGGCTGGAGATTTCTCACTGGAGCTGGTGGCAAAGTAGAATAGAAGGGTTTGAGGTGGTTCCAATAATTAAGCGTGGGAAGAGATCTACAGCGTAAGCCGCAGCCACCGACTGTCAGAACCGACGGACTTCGCTAGCATCGGGGCCAGTATTACCCGCTCGGCTCACTTAGCTTAAAAATCATCCCAATTTCGTTCCTTCTCCCCCCGCTTTTTCCCCGAGGGCTCCTTATTTTGCTAAGTCCTGCGCGGAAAGAGCTCGCTGATGAGGTGCATTCGCCGCACAAGCCGCTGTGTTAAACACGTGCGGGCGCGACTCCCGCGACGGCGTCGCGAGCGCAGCCGGCGGCAGAAACACATTTCCGACGGGATATGTTGATTGCAAAATCGCTTCGCATTCGTAAAAGTAAGCAAACGCACGCGCCGACACGGAATGGCTATGTTCCTCACCGCACGGCAATAGCTCATGCTTAACACGCGGCGCATGCCTCCTTAGAAATGTCACGGCGGTGCAATAGCGTCTAGCTATATAATATAAATATAATAGAGAGAGAGAGAGAGAGAGATGCGAGAGACAGAGAGCGAGAGGAACACAAACTCACACACACACACACACACACACACACACAGCACACCACACACACACACACACACCCAACCACCACACACTCCGTTAACCTCTTCTCCACCTACCTAACACACTTGACAACCACCCACTCCACTCTTCGCACCTAAATATCTATGGTCCGCAGCCGTGAGTCACTTGCAAGGTAAGCCCCTACACACATACACGGTCAGCTATAAGAGTCACCACCACCCTCCTAACCCTCACCACCCTCCTCCAATCCTCAACCACCCCCACCCCTCAACCTCACCCACCCCCTAACCTCACCCACCATCTAACTCCACCTCACCCTCCCTAACCTCACCCGCCCTCCCCTAACCCTCACCACCTTTCCTAACGGCCTCACCCACCTCCACCCTCACCCACCGTCCCTAATCCCACTCCACCCCCCTAACGCCTCACCCCATTTCCTACCCGTTCACGCACCCTGCCAACCCTCACTCCACCGTCCTAACCTCTCACCCACCCCTTCCCTAAACCTCACCCACTGCTCTCCTAACCCTCACCCCCCTACCTCGACGCCACCCCCCATAACCTCACCGCACCTCCCAATCTTCCCCGCCACCCTCCCTAATCCTCACCACCCTCGCCTAATCCTCACCCACCGTCTCTAACCTCACCACTCCTCCCTACTCTTCACCCACCCTCCTAATCTTCACCCACCCTCACTAACCCTCTACCGACTCTCCCTAACCGCTCAACTCCACTTCCATAGAACCCTCACTCCCCCCCTAATCCTCACCCTCCCTAACTTTTTACCTCACCTTCCCTAAGCCTCAACCCACCCTTCCTAGCTCGACCCACCTCCTAATCCTCACTCACCATCCCTAACCCTACCCACTGTCTCTAACCCTTACCCACCATCCCAACCCTTCACAGCTCCACCTCCTAACCTCACCCCCTCCCTAAGCCTCTCTACCCACAGCGGTGTCTAATGAGGCATGTGAGTCACGGTATTAAGGTACCCCCGACACCCAACAGACACGCCGCTTATACAGAACCCCACCTTACCCTCCCTAACCCCACCCACCCTCCTCTCACTCTATACCCACCGTCTCGTACACCCTTCTCGAACCCACAGCGCGGTGGACTCGAGGAGCAATGTGATCACGGTACAAAGGTACC